>NC_056726.1:1820054600-1820094067 GCF_019279795.1 Protopterus annectens | reverse complement strand
TTTGAAAAATCTCCACCACATGCACACACTCCCCGCAGTATCTCCACCACATGCACACACTCCTCGCTTGCATCTCCACCACATGCACACACTCCCCTCGCTGTATCTCCACCACATGCACACACACTCCCTCGCTTGCATCTCCACCACATGCACACACACTCCCTCGCTTGCATCTCCACCACATGCACACACTCCCTCGCTTGCATCTCCACCACATGCACACACTCCCTCGCTGTATCTCCACCACATGCACACACCCCCACACCTCCCTTGCATCTCCACCATGCACACACTCCCTCGCTTGCATCTCCACCACATGCACACACTCCCCTCGCTGTATCTCCACCACATGCACACACCCCTCGCTTGCATCTCCACCACATGCACACACTCCCCGCTTGCATCTCCACCACATGCACACACTCCCTCGCTGTATCTCCACCACATGCACACACTCCCTCGCTTGCATCTCCACCACATGCACACACACTCCCTCCACTATGCACACACTCAAGTATCTCCACCACATGCACACACTCCACTCCCTCATGCATCTCCACCACATGCACACACTCCCTCGCTGTATCTCCACCACATGCACACACTCCCTCGCTTGCATCTCCACCACATGCACACACTCCCTCGCTTGCATCTCCACCACATGCACACACTCCCTCGCTTGCATCTCCACCACATGCACACACTCTCCCGCTGCATCTCCACCACATGCACACACTCCCCCGCTTGCATCTCCACCACATGCACACACTCCCCCGCGCTTGCATCTCCACCACATGCACACACTCCCTCGCTTGCATCTCCACCACATGCACACACTCCCCTCGCTGTATCTCCACCACATGCACACACTCCCTCGCTGCATCTCCACCACATGCACACACCCCCCCTCGCTGCATCTCCACCACATGCACACACTCCCCGCTGTATCTCCACCACATGCACACACTCCCTCGCTTGCATCTCCACCCACATGCACACACTCCCTCGCCAGCATCTCCACCACATGCACACACTCCCTCGCGGCATCTCCACCACATGCACACACTCCCCCCTCGCTTGCATCTCCACCACATGCACACAATCTCCACCACATACACACACTCCCCCCCGCCTGCATCTCCACCACATGCACACCCCTTCTCGCTTGCATCTCCACCACATGCACACACCCCTCAGCTGGTATCTCCACCACATGCACACACTCCTCGCTTGCATCTCCACCACATGCACACACTCCCCCGCGCTTGCATCTCCACCACATGCACACACTCCCCCGCGCTTGCATCTCCACCACATGCACACACTCCCCCGCGCTTGCATCTCCACCACATGCACACACTCCCCCGCGCTTGCATCTCCACCACATGCACACACTCCTCGCCAGTATCTCCACCACATGCACACACTCCTCGCTTGCATCTCCACCACATGCACACACTCCCTCGCTGCAACTCCACCACATGCACACACTCCCTAGATCTCCACCATGCACACCCTCGCTTGCATCTCCACCACATGCACACACTCCCTCCCCGCTGTATCTCCACCACATGCACACACTCCCTCGCTTGCATCTCCACCACATGCACACACTCCCCGCTGCATCTCCACCACATGCACACACTCCCTCGCTTGCATCCACCACATGCACACACTCCTCGCTTGCATCTCCACCACATGCACACACCCCCCCTGCATCTCCACCACATGCACACACTCCCTCGCTTGCATCTCCACCACATGCACACACTCCCTCGCTTGCATCTCCACCACATGCACACACTCCTCGCTTGCATCTCCACCACATGCACACACTCCTCGCTGTATCTCCACCACATGCACACACTCCCTCGCTTGCATCTCCACCACATGCACACACTCCCCTTGCATCTCCACCACATGCACACACTCCCCCTCGCTTGCATCTCCACCACATGCACACACTCCCCTCGCTGTATCTCCACCACATGCACACACTCCCCCTCGCTTGCATCTCCACCACATGCACACACTCTCCCTCGCTTGCATCTCCACCCACATGCACACACTCCCTCGCTGTATCTCCACCACATGCACACACTCTCGCTTGCATCTCCACCACATGCACACACCTCGCTCGCATCTCCACCACATGCACACACTCCCCCTCGCTTGCATCTCCACCACATGCACACACTCCCCCTCGCTTGCATCTCCACCACATGCACACACTCCCCCTCGCTTGCATCTCCACCACATGCACACACTCCCCCTCGCCATCTCCACCACATGCACACACTCCCCCCTCGCTTGCATCTCCACCACATGCACACACTCCCCCCTCGCTTGCATCTCCACCACATGCACACACTCCCCCCTCGCTTGCATCTCCACCACATGCACACACTCCCCCTCGCTTGCATCTCCACCACATGCACACACTCCCGCTCGCTTGCATCTCCACCACATGCACACACTCCCACACTCTGCAACTCCACCACATGCACACACTCCCCCTCGCTTGCATCTCCACCACATGCACACACTCCCCCTCGCTTGCATCTCCACCACATGCACACACTCCCCCTCACTTGCCTTTCCGCCACATGCACACTCTCGCTTGCATCTCTGCCACACACTCAAAACCGAGGCGAAATCCTTCAAAGCCCCCGGGCCTGTGGAAAATACGGCCCAGACCGCAGAATCCTTTATAAACGCATTCTATGAACACCTTCAGGAATGCATGGATCATGCAATCCCAAATAAAACCAAGACCCAATCCTCCAAAGGCAGACGTCCTGTCTGGTGGACCCCAGCCATAAACAAACTATACAATAGAAGGAGGAAGCTACTACATGATAGAGCAAAATCCCAAAAAGGGAAGGCATCTCTGATCAGTATTAGCAAAAAACTACGGGCACTCATAAAATCGCCTAAGGCCAGCTTCAGAGAAAATTGCACAGGACACTATGGATAATCACAAGGCTTTCTTTAGTTATGTTAGGAACCTGGGTGGGAATTCCCAGATATGCTCAGAATTAGTCCAAAATGACAAAAATACAAGCCCACAGACATTGCCAACATCCTAGTGACAGGTTCAGTGCAAACTTCTCTCCCACCAAAGGGCAAATATCTATCCCAACAGAGTGCTGCCCCTGACATCTCAGATGCTCAGGTAAGAGCCGCCTTCCAAAGCAAAAAACACAGCATCAATGGGACCAGATGGTGTCCCGGGCTGCGTCCTACATGAACTCCAAGAAGAGCTAAACCCAAACATAAAATTAGAAGTTATGTACTCACCATAACGTTCCATCTGAGTAGGTGACTTCATTCGGATGCAACCTGTGGGTATCGGATCCGACCTCGGATCCGAGCCGGCAATTCAAAAGCTTAGGCTCCGAGCTCCTAGCTCCTCCCTCTTACCCGTAACCCCTTGCCAAGCCCTGACTGACCTCAGATTGAGTTTGCCTCAAAATACTGACTACAGTACACTAAAACAGCATAAATACTCGCTCTATAAAGGTCAGGGATGGAGGGGATGAGGCCAGATCCAATGAAGTCACCTACTCAGATGGAACGCTATGGTGAGTACATAACTTCTAAATCTGAAGTAGGCAGACTTCATTCTGTCTGCAACCTGTGGGACAGAGTCCCTAGCTACCTGAATCTTGGGCGGCCACATGGGAGGATGTTTCGAGCACCGCTGAGCCAAAGGATGCTCTTCCTCTAGAAACAACATCCACCTTATAATGAGAAATAAAAGTATGAGGCGAGGCCCAAGTAGCTGCCACAGATATCATCCAATGATACACGGGACTTAAAGGCGGCTGATGTGGAAACTGCCCTAGTAGAATGAGCCGTAACCCTCTGAGGAGCAGGTCTACCTGAAGTGTCATATGCCTGCAGAATACAATTAGCAATCCACTTAGATAGTGTGTGACTTTAGATACTGCTTTACCCATAGCAAATTTAGCAAGTGAGACCTAACAGCTGATCTGACTTCCTGTGACCAGCTGTTCTGTGAATATAAAAACGTAATTGTCTATGAACATCCAAGGAATGCAATTTGTATTCTCCCTTGTTTGAGTACTTGGGAAAAAACACAGGTAAATTAATTGATTGGTTAATATTGGATTCAGAAGAGACCTTCGGAAGAAAAGATGGATTGGTCCTGAGGCACACCCTATCAGGGAAGAACGAAAGGTAAGGCGGCTTGACGCATAGAGCCTGAAGCTCAGACACTCTTCTGGCTGAAGTGATAGCTACCAAGAAGGCCGTCTTCCAGGAAAGGTACTTTAGATCTGTAGAAGCTGCAGGCTCGAAGGGAGGAGCAGTAAGGGCTTGCAGAACTAAAGACAAATCCCAAGGTGGTACAACCTCCTTGACTGGAGGCCTCAACAAAAAAAACCCTTTGAGAAATGTTTTGCATAATTTCGCCATAAGGGAGCTGTATCATGACCAATGTGATAATGCGAGATAGCTGCCAATTGTACCTTAATCGTGGAAGAACTAGCCCCTTGATGAAAGAGGTCTGTTAAAAAATCCAGCACCACTGACATAGGTGCCGAGAAAGGATCCAAAGTTCTCTGTACCGCCCAAATAGAGAATCTCTTCCATTTACTCCGATAAACCTGCCTGGTGGAAGGTTTATGAGCTGCCACTAAAATGGCCTTGACCGGTGATGAGATACCGGGAGTCCTAATCAAGGATGGAACTGGAGCAGCCAAGCTGTCAACTTCAGGGTGCACAGGTTGGGAACCGACATTCCCAGAGGGTGGGAGATGAGATCCGGAATTGGATCCAGAATCCAGGGTGGATTGATTTTGTGAGACCATACGAAGGGGAACCAAGGTTGACGAGGCCAGAACGGGGCAATGAGAATCATTCTGCTCCCCAAACTGTTGGCTTTCTGCAGAAGCCTCTGCATCAGTGGAAGTGGAGGGTAGGCATAAAGGAGACCGGGAGGCCAAGCATGCACCAGAGCATCTCTCGGGAACTCCCCTGGTGGGTGAAGCAGAGCGAAGAAATTGTCGCATTTGGCGTTTGAGGGAGAGGCAAAAAGATTGCAACAGGGTTGCCCCCCAGATGGCAAAAATCTTCTTCGCTACTTGAGGGTTGAGAGACCACTCGTGTGGAGAAAGAATGGTGCGACTGAGCTTGTCCGCAAGGATGTTGGACTTTCCCGGAATGTGCGTTGCTACCAGAAAGCGTTTGGTGGAAATTGCCCATTCCCAGACTCTCATGGCCTCTCGACAAAGGGGGTAAGACCTGGTTCCTCCCTGTTTGTTGATATACCAGACTACCGACATGTTGTCTGTCTGAATCGCAATAGTCCCTGAAGGAAGAACGTGGTGAAGTGCTTGCAACGCTAGGAGCACCGCCCTCATTTCCAGGACATTTATATGCAATGACGTCTCTGTGGGATTCCACGTGCCTTGGACAATCTTTCCCGCAGAATGCCCCCCCCACCCGAGGCAAGAAGCGCCCGTGGTCACTGTGGCTCGGGGAAATGCAGCACAAAAAGGTCTCCCTGCCTGGGGCTCCGGAGAAAGAAGCCACCAAAGAAGGGAGTCCCTGCACGCCTTGCTGACCGCAATCGGAGCATTGAGAGAGGAACAAAGAGGGGACCACTGAACCTGAAGGGTCCATTGAAGAACCCGCATGCGTAAACGAGCATGGATGAGAAGCGGAATGGCTGCCGCCATAGAACCTAGGGCCCTCAGGACCGAAGCTGCAGTTGGAGATGGTTGCAGGACCGCTGTCACATGACACTTCAGGTTTGCAATTCTGTCTGGAGTGAGTAAGGCTCGCATTGATCTGGTGTTTAGTCTTCCTCCTATGAAATCTATAACTTGTGTGGGGTGCAGTAAAGATTTCTCCCAGTTGATCGTGATGCCCAGCCTTGGGGCGAGTTGAAGAAAGTAATCCCTGGCTGAGCACAGAAGATGCCTTGATGACGCCGTCAGGAGCCAGTCGTCCAGGTACGGAAAGACCTGTAATCCCTGGAGCCTCAGGTGGGCCGCTACCACCGCTAGTACCTTGGTGAACACCCTGGGGGCTGAGGTGAGACCAAAGGGGAGGACCCTGAACTGATAATGACTGGCTCCCAGCCGGAAGCTTAAGAAACCTCCTGGATCGCCTGTCCATACGTAATGTGGTAGTACGCCCTTGAGGTCGATGTAGCACATCCAGTCGTTCTCCTCAAGAGGGAAGTATAGATTGCAGGGTGACCATCCGGAACTTTTGCTTGGTTACTGACAGGTTCAGCTGGGAAAGGTCTAAGATTGGTCTTAGGTCCCCGCTTTCTTTGGCACCAAAAAGAACCTGCAGTAAAACACTAATCCGGTTTGATCTCGGGGACGCTGGATCGCTTTTTTCTAGCAGCTGTTAGATTTCATAGCTGCCGCCTCCCTTGGTCGGGTGGAACATCTGGGAGGCTGGATTTGGGAACTTTGGATAGGGAATTGAATACCTCTGATATGACACGAAGCACCCAACTGTCTGTTGTTATGGACTCCCAAGAAGTCAGGTGCCTCGAAAATCGCCCCCCGACTGCCTCCAGAGACGGACAGCCGGCCAACCCTTCAGGGCTGCTGCGTGGGTCTATCAGAGAAAGGTTCTCTGGACCCAAAGTTGCCAGGAGCCCCTCTGCCTCTAGCACGACCACCTCCCCGCCCTCCTCTGCCACGGAAGGACTGGTTATCCGGAGCAGGTTGGGACTGCTGCGACTTCCGGAACCACATCTTCTTCTGTCCCTTTTGGTTCTTAGAGAAGGACCTCTGGGGAGCTGAGAAGCAGACTCCGACGGCAGACAGCGTCTTCCGCCCTTTTCGCTTCTGGACTAATGTTTGAACAGTCTTGCCAAATAAGGCAGAACCATCGAAGGGGGCATTCGCGAAGGTTGCCTTGAAGGGCTCTGCAAAATCACAGTGGCGGAGCCAGGCCTGTCGCCTCATGACTAGGCCCGCTCCGCTGGCTCTAGCGGCTCCCTCAGTAGCATGAGAAAGTAGCCGCATAGATGTATTGGAAACTGATCTGAGAGTGGCCATTCGGGTGGAATATACCTGTTTATCCTCACTGACATGGACTCGGGGAGATGCAGCGTATTCTTTAATCAGATCCCGCTGCATCCTAATGACATGTGCCATGTAGTTCAGCGCTCTCAAGGAGAAGGTTGCTGAACTGAAAACTCGCTTCCCAATGCGATCCATCGAGCGGGACTCCTTGCCCGGAGGATGCATGGAGGGACTCTCCTGGGCCAATTCCCTCTTCGTGGCTGCAGCCATCATCATGGCATCTACTGGGGCCCTTGCTCCAGTGAGTGCGGTCCCGGAGGGGATAGGATGCGTCCGGCGCTTAGGAATAGGCTCAATGGTGTCCGGATCCTTCCACGCCTGATGGAAATAAGATCCACCAGGGGTCAGCAGGAGGGGACACCCAAGAGGTAGAAGGGCCCGCGAATGCCTCCAAGAACACAGACTCGTCCGAGGAAGCCTTGGGGGCAGACCACCCCCCCTGATCCTTAACATCTCCATAATGTCTCCAAATGAGACATCTTCAGGGTGACCTAGGGAGCCTTCCCTTCATCCAAGTCTGTGTCTTCAGTAACGGACTCGGGGAGTCCATGTGCCTCCTTTGCACTTACGCCGAGGTACTTCATCGGGGGGACTGTCCGAGGAGTACTCTTCAGCAGTTGGATGTTCCAAGGGAACCACTTGGGACATCGAGGCGGGCTGTCCCAGGGACCGGCTGGTGGGGCCTGGCCCAACTGCAAGGGAGTGCGGGATGGAGCCGTGGCAGGGACCGGGGTCCGGACGTCCTCAACAGTGCCCTTTCCACTACGCCGAAAGCCGATGGGGAGCCAGCTTCTAAACCCCGAGCCGACCCCACTGGATCCGACGACGGATCGGAGTCGGAGCGAAACCGCCGGATCCGAGACCGGTGTGCTCACCTGGACGGAGCCAAGACACACCAGCCTCGGATCCGAGGCTCGCCCTCGGCTCAAGAGGTCGGGTCCGGCACCAAGCACTCAAGGGATGGGACGGATCCGGTGCGCCACCCATCGGATCCGACCCACCCCGGATCCAAGTCTGCCCGGCGCCGACAGCTCCAAACCCGTGGTATGGGTCGGAGAAGGAGCCAAGGCGAAAAGGGGTCAAGCCCTCCCGGATGGGGGCTAGCAGCACTCCCATTTGCATTTGGGCCTGGATGAATTTCCTCATCATCCGTCCATATCAGCTTCACTCATGGAAAAAGTTGACCTGGTGGAGGCCACTGCGGACCTAGAGAGCCGCCGAGACCTCCTAGAAGGGCTAGCCTCCTCCTCCTCGGGTCCAGGAGAGAACCGAGGGGAGTGGAGCCGAGGAGGAGGAAAGCTAGAAGGCACAGGGGAGGCCCGCTTAGATGGAGGAGCCGAACTGGAAGTTTCGGCCCTTCGCTTGTGGTGCCTCTCCCTGTGCCTCTCCTTCTCTCTCTCCCTAGAGGACTCTTTCCCCTCCGGCAACTTAGAGGGAGGTTGAGTCCCAGCCGGAGGGGGAGAGCCCACAGCAACAGGTTGCTGAGTGGAAGGGGCAGAGGCCGAAGCGGTATCTGGAGGTAAAAGACCAGCTTCGACCTCCACTCCCTCAAAGCCCGGGGGTTGAACCCTGCACAAATGGTACAACCAGATGACAGGTGTTCAACCCCAAGATGAAGACGAGTGTGGCCATCCGCTGGGGACAGCTTATGGCCACACTCGGTACATTTCGAGAAAACAGCCTTAGGGGCTTCAGACATCACAAACCTAAGGCCTAACGCAACACACACACAAACAAACTACGAAAAACCCGAGAAAAATTAAATCAAAGAGAGAGGAAAGCCTAAACACACTCAACACTAACAATATCAACAACAAAAATAGAGATTTTTAAAACTTTTTTTGTCAAAAAAATCTTATCTTTCTTCAACAAACGCCAGGAGCTCTAGAATCCGCAGCTACTTGAAAAGCGGCAAACGAAATCTGAGGTCAGTCAGGGCTTGGCAAGGGGTTATGGGTAAGAGGGAGGAGCTAGGAGCTCGGAGCCTAAGCTTTTGAATTGCCGGCTCGGATCCGAGGTCGGATCCGATACCCACAGGTTGCAGACGAATGAAGTCTGCCTACTTCAGATCTACTGTTCAATCTTAGCCTTACTACAGGATATGTACCCAAAGAGTGGCGTACAGCAACAGTGGTCCCTCTCCACAAAGGTGGTGCCTCAACAGATCCTGGAAACTATCGCCCCATAAGCCTGACTAGCTTGGTCTGCAAAGCTATGGAAAGGATCATCATGGACCTCATAAATAAAGATATTGGGGACCTACAGACACTGGATCCTACCCAGTTTGGCTTTGTTAAGGGCAGATCCTGCCTCTTAAACCTGGTCGATTTCTTTGAAACAGTCACCAAGGCCATTGACGAGGGGAAGGTGGTCCACACAGCCTACCTGGACCTCGCAAAGCCTTCGACAATACCCCACTGGCATTATAGATAAGCTCACCAGCTTAAATATAAACCCATGTCACTAGATGGGTTGCAAACTGGCTCAAGGACAGAACCCACATGGTTAGAATTGCTGGAGCCATGTCAGACTCCAAACCAGTTACAAGTGGCGTCCCACAAGGCTCAGTCCTGGGACCTCTCTTGTTCGGTATATATTTCTCGGTACAGGCCAACACAGAAGGACTGTGGCTGACCAAGTTCGCAGATGACTGCAAACTGGGTGCCATAATCAACTCTCCAGCCGACACAAGCATCCTCCAAAAGGGCCTCATAGAAACAGACAACTGGTGCCAGAGCCATGGCCTCAAGCTAAATGCCAAAAGTGTATAGTCATCCCTTTGGCAAAAACAAGTGCCCACAAATTACCACATAGGTGGTAATCCATTAAGTACAGAAGAAGTCATTAGGGACCTGGGGACCCAAGTTGATAGCAATCTCTCATTTGACAAACCACGTACAAAGTGGTTAGAAAAACATTTTATATAGCCCACCTAATCATGAAGGGATTCACATCTAGATCAGGGAGGTCATCGCACTCTTTACTCATCCCTCATCAGGCCCAAAATTGAGTACAATGCCCTTTGGGATGTACCTTACCAGACACCTGCAGCAACTGAAAGACCCCAAAAGTACCTCACCAAGAGGATCAAAGGGCTCAAACAGATGCCATATGCTGCCCGGTTAAAGAAACTCCAGCTCTACTCAGTGGCATACCGCCTGCTCAGAGGCGATCTGTGCCTGACGTATAAAGCCATGTCCAACCCAGAATTAATGGACATGCTGCACCTCAGAAAATCCAAATCCCATCGAGCCACGCCAGAGACTTGAACCTCAGCACTGAAATAAATAGGACATACTGGAGGGACAGATTCATAACCCAGAGGCTCCCTTCACTCTGGAATAAAATCCCAGTCCAGGTTAGGCAGAGTCCCACATTGACTCTCTTCAAGAGGAATCTTGATGAGTGGATGGGAGACCGTAGGTTTACCCCGGCTATCACTTCTGTGTCACTGTTAGACAGAGGCACAGTATACTAACCTCAAAAAACGCATAGCAAAATTAATTTAAAATGGGTGGCGAAAGCCAAACACACTCTGGCTAGGCTTATAAATGCCCTAGGGCAGATAGCCTAGTATGAACACACACACACCCCTCGCTTGCATCTCTGGCGCGCACACACACACACACACACACACACACACACACACACACACACACACACACACACACACACACACACACACACTCCCCCCTCACTTGTATCTCCACCACACATGGGTGTATGTTACGTTATCAAACTTTACACCATATAATCAAACTTCTAAAAGTTTGAAAATTTCAATGGAGATCTCCGTACAGTCTGGTATGGGAAGATTTTCCTTTCCTGCACTGTAGTGCGATCTCAGAGTTGGTATATTTAAAGAGTGGGGGGTGAGGGGGATTGCCGCCCTTCTTAAAATGGCCAGGAAGGTTTTTTCTGTTTATTTATTTTTTTTTTAGCTTTTCAAACTTTTAAAAGTTTGATCATATGGCTTCAACCATATAACATTCCAACTTTTAAAAATTCGATAACGTACTATACACACCGCCACACACACACTCCCCCCTTGCTTGCATCTCCGCCACACACACAGTCCCCCCTCACTTGCATCTCCCCCACACACACACTCCTCTCACTTGTATCCACCCACATCAGTCATTCAACCCTCACTTACATCCCCCACACCACAATCACCTCTCGCTTTCACCGACACTAATTCCACATAGAAACATATATTTAAAGAAAGAGACAGAAAGAAAAAAAAGGGAGAGATTCATAAATGCTACATTGAATTTAAAAGTTTATGATGCATCTGTCTTGTTATTAAAATATCAATCAACTGAAACAAACATGAAGCTGCAAAATGTTAACAGAATTGGAGTTACTTGTAGTACTTTAACAATAAACAAAAGCAGAATTCAAATACTAAACTGCTAGAGACCACACTTAGTAAAGCAGAACTCAAATAATACATTTCTAGAGGACACATTTATTAAGCAAAACATTTTTTTCCTTACATAACAAAACATATAGTCCCCTTTCAAACTTTAAACTTTGTAACAAAGGCCATTGCTTACTTTAATCCAAAAGCTGCCTCCCATGCAGTCCTATAAAAAATAAAAGCTTAACACTCATAAAATCGTGTCCCACAAAATATACAATTGACATAATTAACATTAATTTTCTTCCAAACAGTCTCTAGGTTACAAATATACATACAGGTAGGGCTATCAGTCCTCAAAAGTCCATGAACTGAAATGGAGTTCATACATATTTTATTGATTTTGCTTTCACTATTTCAGTCCAAACGGCAGTTAGTATGTGGGGAATGTACCAAGCAGAAAAGAGATGCGGTAGTAAGAGGAGGATAGTTACATTCTTTGACTCCACTCTGAAGGCAGCTTAATTTGACAACACCCCTGTACTTTCTGAGTACATGGCTCATTCCAAGTGAGCAGACGAGCACCATGGCAACCAGGCAGAAGGGAGGAAATCGGGGCTCAGACTTATGCATTTATTCAAAAGCAGTGGATTCAGAAAATGTAATGCAAACTGTGGCAATCACTGAAAATCTCTACAGTTGAGAAGCAGCAAGCACTCTGTTACACACATACACACCCATTTCAAACAATTACAATGATTTTACAGCCAGTGTAGCAACTCAGATGCTTTGTGACCATTTATTTATTTATTATTTATTTACTTATTTAAATTTGTTGACTGGGAGTGTCCGACTGGACGTAGGTCCATTTTCAGCGGAGGCCCGGGGAGAAAAACTCCACAGTAAAATAAACAGACAGTAGTTACATTGGATTACATAGTGATTAACAATTTAACATAGCAATTACTTAACAACATATTTACAGATTAAGAACATAGTACATCAGTAGACAACTAGAATCTTTATCTGTGAAGTACATAACAGACATTAACAAATGTTACAATGAGAAGTTCCTGCTGTATAATAAGTACTAGACTTATGAGCATCTGAGCTTGCTATAATCAAGGTAGTTAGTGGAGTGGAAAGAAAGGTAGTGGTTGGATGGGGTGGATGATATTAGAGTGGGAGTTGCAAGGGCATAGCCAGCATGTTTTTAGGTGCGCTTTTAGTAAAGTTTTGAAGTGGGTGCATGATGGTACGGAGGTAATTGTGGGTGGGAGTGAGTTCCATAATTTGGCTATGGCGCAAGAGAATAGTGCTTCACCAGCAGAGTTATTGGCTTTAGTGATCTGCAAGTGATTTTTTTTGCTGGATCTTAGTGGTCTGGTGGTGTGATAGGATTGGAGTAGATTCTGGAGGGATGGGACATTTAGTGAATGGTTTACTAGTTTGTGGGCGCGTGAGAGTTGATACCACTGAAGGAGGTGAGGGAGTTCAAGCCAGCCCAGTTCAGCAAGTGAGAGACAGTGGTGACTACGGTAGGATGCCCCTGTGACGAATTTGGCGATTTTGTTGTAGCAGGTCTCTAGCTTGTTTAGATCACATTGCCTTAGGTTGGTATATATTGAAGAGGCATAAAGTAGGGTGGAGATAAGGTGGGAATTTGCTATTGGAATCTTTGCTGCTTTGGTGAGAAATTGCTTATTTCTGTATAACGCTCCTAGTTTTTTGTGGACTTTTTTATGGTCATGGATATGTGAATGTCAAATTATAGTTTATTGTCTATTTCCACTCCTAGCAATTTGGTGTGTTCAGCTGGGTATATAGTGGTGTTGTCTTTTGCTGTGATGTTAAAGTGAGAGTTGTTTTGAGTATGTTTGGTGGGTTGGAAGATGAGTAGTTTAGTTTTGTTTGGGTTGAGTATTAATTGGGCATCGGATAACCATGTTTCAACAGAGGAAAAGGCTTCCTGTGTGACTTTCTGCAGTTTTGGTAGGGACTGGGCTGAGCAGATGATGGTCGAGTCATCTGCGTATTGTATGAGTGTGCCATGTTTGGTGGCAGAGGCTAGATTATTGGTGTAAACAGAGAAGAGTAGGGGTCCAAGGATGGATCCTTGGGGAACCCCTATGGAGACAGGTAGTTGGGGAGACATGTCATTCTGCCATAAAACGGATTGTTGGCGGTCAGACAGGTAACTCTGAAACCAGTTGGTGACTGATTGTGAGAAGGTTAGGTTATTGAGGACAGAGATAAGTTGTTTGTGTAGGACCATGTCAAATGCTTTAGATAGGTCTAGGAAAGTAGCAGAGGAGAGACAGCCATTGTTTTTATGCTGAAGGATAGTGTTAGTAAAGGAGAGTAAGGCAGTGGTGGTGCTATGGTTTGGTCAGAAACCATGCTGAGTACTGGAAAGGAGGTTGTTAGTAAGGAGGTAGTCTGAGACCTGAGAGTGTATGCATCTCTCTAGTATTTTGGAGAGTGGAGAGAAAATAGCTATGGGGCGGTAATTGGTTAGTTCTGCAGAGGGTCCACCTTTGTGGAGGGGAATTATATGTGATACTTTCCACAGTGTGGGAACGTAACTTTCTGACAGAGATCGGTTAATCAAGATGGATACTGGGTAGGCCAGAGCATTAGCTGCGATTTGTAGGTATTCACTTGGGAGGTTGTCTGCTGCTAATTTGGTGGGTTTAAGTTTAGTTAAGAGTTTTTTTTTATGTTGGAGGTAGGTACAGGAGAAAAAGAGAAGGCAGTGGGGAGATTACTAGTTGAAGGTGTGGGTTGGAGGGGAGGGGGGTTGTGTTTTTTAGCTAGTGATAGTATGGTTTTGGGTGAAGTGTGTGTTGAATGAGGTAGCAATATTTTCTGAGGAGTGAGGGATATTAAGAGGAGGGGTACTGACTTTACCTGGGTGGAGGATGGAGGTTATGGAGGACCAGAATTGTTTGGGGCTGTGTTGTGAGGAGTCTAGGGCAGACTGGTAGTATTGGAATTTGTCCTGTTTTATTAGCTTTTTGACTCTATTGCGTAGTTCTAGGAATTTCTGTCTAGCTGAGGGGTTTTTGGTTTTGCACCAGTGCTCCCAGGCTTTATCCCTGTTTTTCATTTCTGACTTAGTGGTTTTCTGTAGCCATGGGGAGGGTTGTGCTTTGGTTCTGGAAAATCTTATGGGGGCATGGTAATTAAGGATGTTCAGGAAGGTAGTATTAAAAAATTCAACTGCGTCATCTAGACTGAGGTACTTTAGAGGATTCCAGGTACATTATTTGAGGGATGAGATGAATATGAGTGGGTTAAAGTTCATTGTTTTACGTATGTGACGGTAGATGACAGGTTTAGCTTGGTATAGGTATTTTTTGAGTAGGAATGTTGGGGAGTGATCACTGAGGCTATCTGATAAGCAGCCTGTTATATATGACTTGGGGCTCTTACTGACTAGTATCCAATCCAGGGTAGTGTGCTTTCTGGAGTTTTTATTTATCCTGATTGGTGACTGGACTAGTTGGGTGAAGCCATGAAGGTGTACATGATGGGTTGGATTGTTGCCAGAACAGGATTGCCAGTCAATATTGAAATCACCTAAGATGATAGTTTCTTGGGGGAGATGGAGGGTAGACCAGCTGAGGAGGTTTTCTAGTGGAGGGATGTTTTGGCCAGGTGGGAAGTAGCATCCAATTATGTTGATGGTTTTGTTTTGGTTAATTTTGAGGTTGGTATATATTATTTCTTCATTCCCTATTTGTGGAGCTGATGATTTTAAGATCTGGATGTTTAGATGCTGTTTAAATATTATAGCTACACCACCTCCTTTTTTGTTTAGCCGGTCTACTCTTATTATATTATTATATTTTTTAACAAAAGCCAGTCAATAGAAGCATCTACTAAACCACTGAATGGAAGACTCACAGTTCTTGATGGCTGTATGACGTAAGCAACCAAGCATGGGGACTTTTGTTACTACTTAGAAAAGATAACATAGAGACAGTTTAAACTTTTAGTAATAAACACAACATACATGAAATTAGCTGGGTTTGAAACGGTCAGCATGCATAGTACTTAACCATGAAACTACTGTAGGGAATTTAAGCCACAAATGAACTTTCAAAAAGGGGGTGGCACATGCCATACCTAAATCAGCCACTGCCAACCTCCAGTATCTACCTAGCATTCACATGCAGACTCGGCCATGAGAATTCAAAGAAAAAAAACCCGGCATCAATGTTAAATCAGACTACCAAAATGAAAACAAAAGAAAACAACAACTAGAGTAGCAAACATATTGTATTTTATTATTTTTTTTGTTTATTTGTTTCATTAAATATTGTGTTCTCTCTGCAGTTAGTGGGGGTTATTGTTTTCACTCCATTGATATTCAGTGTTGAACTCTTAGCCTAGAGGGTTTCTCTGTGCTTATAAGTATTAGACACATCTATGAATTTATTTCTGCTGAATATCTGAGCTGTTTGGCTGGCTGCTATATACCTACATCAAAAGTATTACAAGCTGAGTTAAGTACAAACTTGCAGTGTTAAAGATAGTACTGCATTTTATTTTTCAGCTTATTTACTTGTTTCCATGAATTTTCACTTTATTTACTTGTTTTACTGAATATTGTATTAAAGATAGTACTGCATTTTATTTTTCTGTTTATTTGTTTCACTGAATGTTGTGGTCTCTCTGCAGTTAGTGAGGGTTATTGTTTTCAGTTCACTGAGATTCTGTGTTGAACTCTTAGCTTAGAGGGTTTCTCTGTGCTTATAAGTGTCAGTCACTTATCTGTGAATTTATTTCTGCTGAATATCTGAGTTGTTTGGCTGGCTGCTATATACCTACATCAACTTTATTAGAAGCTGAGTTAAGCACAAACTTGCAGTGTTAAAGACAATACTGCATTTTATTTATTTTTCTGTTTATTTGTTTCACTGAATATTGTGGTCTCTCTGTCTCTTTGCAGTTAGTGGGGGTTATTGTTTTCATTTCACTGATATTTGGTGTTGAATTCTTGGCCTACAGGATTTCCCTGTACTTATAAGTGTTAGTCACTTATCTGTGAATTTATTTCTGCTGAATATCTGAGCTGTTTGGCTGGCTGCTACATACATACATCAACTGTATTACAAGCTGAGTTAAGTACAAACTTGCAGTGTTAAAGATAGTACTGTATTTTATTTTTCTGTTTATTTATTTGTTTCACTGAATATTGTGGTCTCTCTGCAGTTAGTGGAGGTTATTGTTTTCACTTCATTGATATTCGGTGTTGAACTCTTAGCCTACAGGATTTCTCTGTGCTTATATGTGTTAGTCAATTATCTGTGAATTTATTTCTGCTGAATATCTGAGCTGTTTGGCTGGCTGCTATATATCTACATCAACTGTATTACAAGCTGAGTTAAGTACACACTTGCAGTGTTAAAGAAAGTACTGCATTTTGTTTCACTGAATATTGTGCTCTCTCTGCATTAGTTTCCCACCATCCCACCCTGTTCTTCTTGTGATATTAATCTTGGTGGCTTTGAAATTGCCCGCCCCTCCTGTAAATTGGTGTTTGAACACTCCTCCTGGGTCCATCTCATTTGCTCACTCAACTGAGTACAGTGAGATCATATTTTGATTTTAGACACTCCTACTAGTCCCTTCTGATCAGTTCCATCCCAACTCTATCCCAGTCTAGTGTCATTAGCTCATTCAACCTAATACAGAGAGAACATTTGAGAAGGCCAACCCACTTAGGTCCTTAACCTTGAATTATCTTCTGTTTCTCCTTTCTACCTTTCCATTTTACAAAAAAAAAACTTTGCTAGAGCCACCTTGTGTTCTGTCTGAGTGTGCTTTTCAGCTGATAAATTTATTTTTGGCACTTTTAACTGTTCAGAGTTGAATAAAACAATAATTGAATTATGTTCAAAATACAGTTTGAATAAATTGCATTTATTTAAGTTTACTTGCTTTAATATTTTAATAATATTAAAAAAAAAATCAGTGCTCCTAGACCCAGTCAGCAGCCCTCTCCCTCGTGGAACTATCCCCCTAAACAAGCAGTCCGACAAGGCTTACAGCAAGAAGGACACTGCCCTACTGAATAACTCAGCAAGCCTTTTCTAAGCTGCCCACTGGCTAAAAGCCCTGATAAGGAACTATCCCCCTAAACAAGCAGTCCTACAAGGCTTACAGCAAGAAGGACGCCGTCCTAATGAATAACCCAGCAAACCCATTCTAAGCTGCCCACCGGCTAAAAGCCCTGATAAGGAACTATCCCCCTAACCAAGCAGTCTTACAAGGCTTACAGCAGGAAGGATGCTGCCCATCTGAATAACTCAGCAAACCTGTTCTAAGCTGCCCACTGGCTAAAAGCACTGATTAGGTTATTATTCATCTAAAACTACCTGTGCATTACATATTTGCTGACCTGGGTCTACAGCACTAACCCCTAGCCCCAACTACGGCACCAACCCCTAAAACTATACAGTAATTTTAGTCATTCAAAGTCTATCCTGTTAAACCTAAGCATAAGCATACTTACTTACAGTGCCAACCCCTAAAACTACACTTCCCCTCATATTTTAGCTATAAAATTGGAAGCAGAATACAGAGATTGCCCCAAATTTAAAACAAAAAAATTGTAAGATAAAAAGTTAAAAAGCATACACCTAACTTGCAAGTTATACAGTAAGTTTAGTCATTCAAAGTCTATCCTGTTAAACCTAAGCGTAAGCATACTTACTTACTTGCAGGTTTCTTGTGTGTGGTTTAACCTATCACACCTGGGATGCCCTCCCCATGCACAGCTGTGTATGCGAGGTTTGAAATACACCTCTGAACCCGGCATTTTTAAAAAATCAGTGCTCCTAGACCCAGTCAGCAGCCCTCTCCCTCGTGGTATGTACCTCATGTTTTCAGTAATATTTGTATATTTACTCAAGTGAATTCAGCATTTCTACATGCTTTCTACCAATATTTATGCTATTATTGTCATGTTTGCCTAACAGAAATGTCTAAAGTGTAATAGAATGCTTAGATGTGATTGCCGATCAGCTCTACAGCTATGGCAAACTGTTTTACTGTATTAAGTTAGCTAGCATCGATACATAGTTGCTACTGTATGTTGTCTAGACTCCACTGAGATTGCAACATAGTATTGTTGAAACTGTTGCAACAGAATAGCGATTTTGCAGCTGTAAAACAAGTACAACCTCATTTTGAATGTTAAAGCCTAACACAACTTATTGATTGCATTCCTAAAACTACGGACGGCCAAACACATTGGTCTGTATATTTAGAAGCTAAAATACAATGTATTAGTGGCTTCTTAAATGGTAAAACCACAGTGTTATATTAAAACAAGGAGAATTGCAGAGTACATTTAGAATGCTACGAATGGCCAAATGCTTTGGTCTGTGTATTTAGCAGCTATAGCATACTGATTGTGAGGCTTGTTAGCTCGGAGGGACTTAAGTTGTAACAGTAAAAAAAAACACATTACAATCAACAGACTAGAAGCTCTCCTGCTTAATTATAACTAAGGACTTTAGTACCTGCATCTGTTATTTTAATATAGCAGGCACAACAGGAAAGCCGATATTTTACAACTGTACTGAATAATACAGGGAAAATAGTTGAGTTGTTGATGTAATTCCCTGCATTTCGTGCTACTGCTTCAACACTAAACCTGTTCTAATTAATTTTAATCTATCTTTCCCACTAGGAACCATCTCCCTAAACAAGCAGTCCTGCAAGGCTTACAGCAAGAAGGACGCTGCCCTACTGAATAACTCAGCAAACCTGTTCTAAGCTGCCCACTGGCTAAAAGCCCTGATAAGGAACTATCCCCTAAACAAGCAGTCCTACAAGCCTTACAGCAAGAAGGATGCTGTTTTACTGAATAACTCAGCAAACCTGTTCTAAGCTGCCCACCGACTAAAAGCCCTGATAAGGTTATTATTCATCAAAAACTATCTGTGCATTTCACATTTGCTGACCTGGGTCTATAGCAATATCCCCTAGCCCCAACTACAGTACCAAATCCTAAAACTACACTTCCCCCATATTTTATCTATAAAATTGGAAGCAGAATACAGAGATTTCTCCAAAATTAAAACAAAAAATTGTAAGAGAAAAAGGTAAAAAGCATACCCGACTTACAAGTTATACAATAATTTTAGTCATTCAAAGCCTATCCTGTTAAACCTATGCATAAGCATACTTAGTTACTTGCAGGTTTCTTGTGTGTGGTTTCTCATCAACACCCTGGCAACAATGTCCCTAGGCAATCACTCTCTCCGATGGTTTGAATCCTACCTGAACAATAGACAACAATCCATCTTATGGCAAAACAAACTCTCAAACCTCCTACTCAACACTCTAGGTGTCCCACAGGGATCTATCTTGGGACCATTTCTGTTTTCCATTTTTATCAATGACCTCCACAAAGTCATAGGTTCATAGGTAGGTACTAGGCTATTGGCCCTAGAGCCTATATAAGCCTAGCCAAATGTACCCTGGCTTTCGCCACCCAAGAAAATTATTTTCCTTTGCCACTGTTAAGCAGAGCCATAAAAGTGATCCCAGGGGTGAATCTCCTATCTCCCATCCAATCATCAAGATTTTTCTTGAAGAGTGCTAATGAGGAGCTTTGCTTGATATAGATAGGTAGTTTGTTCCAGAGTATGGGAAGTCTCTGGGACAGAAATCTATCCCTCCAGCATGTTCTGTTTATTGTGGTGATGAGGTTTAGGTCCCTAGAGCGTGTAGCTCATAGGGATTGGGATTTCTTTAAGTGGAGCATGTCTAAAAGCTCTGGGTTTGACATAGCTTTGTGTGTTAGGCAGAGATTGCCTCTGAGTAGGCGATATGCAACGGAGTAAAGCTGCAGTTTTTTGAGATGGTCTGCATAGGGCATCTCTTTGAGGCTGGTAATACTCTTTGTGGGGTATTTCTGTGGCCTTTCCAGTTGTTATAGATGTCTTGTGAGGTACATACCAAAAGGGGCATTGTACTCTATAATGGGTCTGATGAATGACAAGTAGAGGGGAACATTGACCTCTTTTTTCCTGGATGAGAAACCTTTTGTGATGAGGTGTGCCACATAGAAGGATTTCCTGACTACTGTGGCAATGTGATTATCAAAGGAGAGACTACTGTCCACCTGTGTCCCAAGGTCTCTTATCACACTTTCGGTGTTAAGTAGACTACTACCTATGTGGTAGTTCATGGGTACTGAGTTTTTACCAAAAGGGATGACAATGCACTTTTTGGCATTGAGCTTGAGGCCATGGCTTTGACACCAGGCATCTGTCTCAGCGAGGCCCTTTTGTAGGATGTCCACATCTTTTGGAGTTTTGATTATGGCTCCTAGTTTGCAGTCATCTATGAACTTAGTTAGCCAAAGACCTTCTGTGTTGGCCTGTACTTCAGAGAAGTGGATACCAAACAGGAGAGGACCCAAGACTGAACCCTGTGGTACTCCACTTGTCACTGGTCTGAAGTTCGATTTGGAGTCTGCTACTTTCACAGTGTGGGTTCAGTCAGTGAGCCAGTTGGCAACCCATCTTGTGACATAGGGATTTATACCTAGTTTAGTGAGTTTATCTATAATTCCAAAGTGGGGGATGGTGTCGAAAGCCTTGGCGAGATCTAGATAGGTTGTGTGAACCACCTTACCCTCATCTACGGCTTTGGTGACTGCTTCAAAGAAGTCTATCTGGTTTAGGAGACATGATCTGCCTTTTACAAACCCGAACTGGGTAGGGTCCTGAGTTTGGAGATTACCAATGTCATTGTTTATAAGTTCCATGACGATACGTTCCATAGCCTTGCAGACCAGGCTTGTTAGGCTAATGGGGCGGTAGTTTCCAGGGTCTGTGGTGGCTCCCCCTTTGTGGAGTGGGATAATTGTCGCTGTGCGCCATTCAGTGGGCACATAGCCTGAGGTGAGGCTATGATTGAACATGGTACTTAGGTGGGGTGCCAATTCATTCTGTAGTTCATGTAGAACACAGCCTGGGATGTCGTCAGGTCCCATGGATGCTGTGTTCTTGGCTTTGGATAGTGTGTTTTTTTACCTGTGCAGCCGTGATTACAGGAACTTTGCATTCTTCTGGTATAGAGATGGGCCGTTTAGGGGATGATGGGGGGGTAAAGTTAGCACTGAACCTATCTGCCAGGATGTTGGCAATATCAGTTGGTTCTGTATATTTAGTGCCGTTGTGCTGTAACTCAGAGCAGATCTGAGTGTTGCCATTGAGATTCTTGACATAGCTATAGAATGCTTTGCGGTTGTCTTTAGAGTCAGTGGCGATTTTGTTTTCATAACTAGCTTTGGAGGATTTTATGAGGGATCTCAACTTCTTACTAAGGCTGACCAGGGAGTTTCTCCAATCATGGGATTTTACTATTTTTTGCAACAGTTTCTTTCTTCTGTTGTAGAGTTTGTTTATGGCAGGGGACCACCAGATTGGCTTCCTTTTTTTGGAGGATAGCATCTGGGTTCTGTTAGAGATTGCACGATCCATGCACTTGTGTAAGTGCTTATAAAGTGCATTTGTGTAGAATTCAGCAGTCATACCTCTATTGTCCGTCAGCATGGGTGTCGTGAAGTTGGCTTTGGAGAAATGTTTTACTGTGGTTTCCCTAATGGAGGGTGGGGGAGGGATGTGGATGTCTAGGGTGATTAGCTTATGGTCGGATCTGACCAACAAGGAATTGACCTCTGGTGTGGAGCACCAGTTGCCCATGTTGGTAATAACCAGGTCTAGGATATTGCTGCCCCTGGTGGTCCCTGAAGTCATCTGCATTCAATATGCAGACGACTCAACATTGATCTGCACTGGCACCTCGCAAACACAGCTGCTATCAACTTTCAATCTAGTAGAGAATTGGCTTGCCACTCGCTGTCTGATTCTAAATCGTAATAAAACAAAGCTCCTACTTTTCAGCCCCACGCAAAGATCCATGGCGTTATCTCTCTCCATTAAGGCTAATAACGGTACCATAATCTCTCCAGATGCCCATACAAAACTGCTAGGAGTTATTATAGACAACAATCTTAAGTCTGATGTGCACGTCAACAAAACAATCAAAACCATTAACAGAAAACTGGGCTCACTACATAGGATAAAGCCATTCCTTACCCCATATGATAGGACTTCCATTGCCCGCTCCCAGCTACTCTCTACTATGCTTCCCCTCTATTTGCCAGCCTAAATAAAGCTGATCTTAACAACTCTCAAGCTGCTATAACAACATAGCAAGATTTGCAACTGGTCTACCCTACAGAACACATCACTGTAAAAATCTAAATTATCTCAAATGGCTAGAGCTTCCCAGGCAGATTCAATATAATCAACTTATTGTGGCTCACAAAGCACTTAACCAACCAGATAATACACCTGCCCTGAAAAACATCATCTATCCCCACTCCAATACCAGATCACTCTGGTCATCTAATAGACTATTAGTGCAAACCATCAAATCCAAAAACTCAGCTGGTGACTCCCTGTTCGCCAACTCTGCTGCCAAAATTTGGAATTCCCTTCCTGCCAATATTACTGTAGATACCACCCTATCTCAATTTAATAAAGCTCTCGAGTATTTCCAGTCTCAGTGGATATGTCCCTACTCCAAGCCTGACTAAATCTTTATGCATACTAGAGTACTGGTGTACTAGTTCTATGTCTGTAAGTAGTACTCAAATATATTTGTTATGCCAGTTTAGAAGATTGTTAGACTTTAACTGGACTATAAAATGTGTTATATTTACATAAATTTAACTAGACTGTAAAACATGCTATATTTGTATACTGTTATGATGACTCCTGATCTATATGTACATTGTAATAATTGTATATGTAACCACCTTTGGAGCTTTTCTCCCCGGGCCTCCTCTGAAAATGGACAAGTATCCAGTCAGACTATGCCGGTCAACAAATGTAAAATAAATAAATAATATTGCCACACACTTAAGTGTGCTAGCTTGCACCGCACTTGAATTGTTTTTAGTGCTGTTTTAGCTACTTTTCTGTAAAAAAAAAATTCTAAGATGGTTTCCTGCCTTTCCTGTAACTAGTCTAGCCCAGATACAGATTTGCTGTATCTAGGACTGTTTGTAAGCTTCTGAGCCCCCAAGCCTTTATGTGTTGGAGGAAAGCCTTCTAGTTTATCAGTGGGAGTGGTAAGCACTAGGTAAACTATCTTTCAACTTTCTGGTCTAAAAGCCCATGTTTGCACTTGCTTCCTGCCTTTCTTGTAGCTAGTCTAGTCCCGATACAGTTTTGCTGTATCCAGGATAGTTTGTAAGCTTCTGAGCCCCCAAGCCTTTCCGTGTTGAAGGAAGTCTTCTAGCTTATCAGTGGGAGTGGTAAGCACTAGGTAGCCTATCAACCACAAGAGTGGTTTCTGGCTCAGAAATTGTAGTTTATTGGCTGTTTGGGCAGTTTTTCCATCTCTTTCAACTTTCTGGTTTAAAAGCCCACATCTGCGCTTCTTTCCCACCATTCCTATAACTAGTCTAGTCCAGAAACAGATTTGCTGCATCCAGGACTATTTGTAACGCTTCCTATAACTAGTCTAGTCCAGATACAGATTTGCTGTATCCAGGACTAGTTGCAGGCTTCTGAGCCCCCCCCCCCAAGCCTTTCTGTGTCGGAAGGAAGCCTTCTAGCTTGTCAGTGGGAGTGGTAAGCACTAGGTAGCAGATCTACCACAAGATGAGTGGTTTCTGGTCCAGAAAAAATAAGTTATGTACTCGCCATATCATTCCATCTGAGTAGTTGTACTTCATTTGTCTTCAACCTGTGGGAATACGGATCTGTGTTGGATCCAAGCCGGCAAAGATTACTAGCATCAGCTCTGAGCTCCAGACTCCTCCCCTTACCCATAATCCACCTCCCTTGCCTTCCATCCCCAGATCGAGTTTGCTGAACTTACACTTATAACCCGACCTATAAAATACTTGTGACCTATACTTATAGCCCGCAGGCTGAACATGTGCCAAAGGTCCGGGGGAAAGAGGGAGGGATAGTTGAAGACAAATGAAGTACAACTACTCAGATGGAACGTTATGGTGAGTACATAACTTACTTATCTGAAGTAGTTTACTTCATCTGATCTACAACCTGTGGGACAGAGTCCCCAGGTACTAAACTCCTGGGTGGCCCTCATGGAAGGACATTCCTGAGCACCGTGGAGCCAAAGGATGCTCTCCTTCTAGATGTCAAATCCAATTTATAATGGGAGATAAATGTGTGAGATGAAGACCAAGTAGCTGCTGAGCAAATATCATCTAAAGAAACCCTAGACCAGAAGGCTGCAAATGTAGCCATGGATCTGGTGGAATGAGCTTTAACCTGACATGGAGGAGACATGCCTTTGTCCTTGTAGACCTGCAGGATGTATGAAGAAATCCATCTAGCTATCATGACCTTGGAAATAGGTTTGCCCAAAAAGAGTCTATAGAACAAAACAAACAATTGATCAAATTTATGAAGATTTCTTGTCCTGTGTAAATAAAACCGTAACTGTCTGTGAACATCCAACACGTGTAGTTTGTATTCCATTTTGTTGGTAAAATTGGGAAAGAACACAGGTAAATTTATAGTCTGACTGATATTGACTGGTGATGTCACCTTAGGGAGAAAGGATGGATTGGTGCAAAGGGAAACTATCTTTATGAAAAATCATGTATGGGAATTTTATGGACAAGGCCTGCAATTCTGAGACCCACCTAGCAGAGGTAATAGCAACCAGAAAAGCTGTTTTCCACGATAAAAATTTTAGATCAACAGTAGCAGCAGGCTTGAAAGACAGAGCTACCAGAGCTTGAAGAACCATAGTAAGGTCCCACAGGGGGACAGGAACTTTAACCAGGGGTCATAGCAAAAAAGTGCCTTTAAGAAAGGCCTTACAAAGTCTGGAAGATGCCAAGGATGCAGAATTCTCGCCCACATGAAAATGAGAAATAGCAGCTAATTGAACTTTGACAGTAGAAGAACTAGCTCCATGCTGGAAAATATCGGCTAGGAAATCAAGGATAGTGGAAACAGGAGCTGTGAAAGGATCCAAACTCCTCTGAGAAGCCCAAAAAGAGAAACGTTTCCACTTGCTGTGATAAACCTTTCTGGCTGAATATTTATGAGCAGCTACCAAAATAGACTAAACTGAGGAGGAAAGTCCGGGAGTCCTAGCGATCACAGGAACCGGAGTAGCCAAGCTGTGAGCTTTAGGCTGTCCAGATTCGGATGAGGCACCCCCAATGAGTGTGAAATCAGATCCTGAAAGGGATCTAGGATCCAAGATGGAGCCAGATGGTGAGACCAAAGGAAGGGAAACTGTACCTGGCGAGGTCAAAAAGGGGCAATGAGAATCACCATGCTCCCCAGTCGATAAGCTTTCTGCAGAAACCTTGGGATGACAGGGACTGGACGGTAAGCATACAGAAGACTGGGAGGCCAAGCATGAACTAGAGCACCTCTGGGGGACTCCCCCGGCGGGGGGTTCAGAGCAAAAAACTTGCTGCACTTCACGTTGGAAGAAGATGGGAAGAGATCGCAGCAAGGTTGACACCACTCGCTGAAGATCTGCTCTGCTACTGACAGATTCAGAGACCACTCATAAGGCATCAGAATGGTCCGACTTAGCCTGTCTGCTAGAATGTTGGACCATCCCGGAATGTGCATTGCAATAAGAAAGCGACCAGTGGAGATCGCCCATTCCCACACTCTCATGGCCTCACAACAAAGGGGATAAGATCTGGTCCCTCCCTGTTTGTTGATGTACCAGACCACCGACATGTTGTCTGATTGAATAGCAATCATCCCCAGAGGAAAAAAGGCATGAAGGGCCTGCAATGCTAGAAGGACCACCCTCATCTCTAGGACATTGATATGCAAACTGGTCTCCATGGGGGATCACAGGCCTTGGACTGTCCTGCCCAAACAATGCCCCCCACCCGAGTTAGGAGGCATCTCTGGTCACTGTGGCTTGGGCTGGGGCTGGAACAAAGGGGAGTCCCTCCAAACTGTCCAGAGAGCTCATCCACCATATGTGGGATGACCAACACACGACTTAGGTGGATAGGAAAGGTTAGTGGTAAATCCAACAGGGACCACTGAACTGACAAGGACAACTGAAGAATCTACATGTATAGTCGGGCACATGGAAGGAGAGTTATGGTCACCGCCATCAAGCCTAGGGCCCTCAATAAAGATTCCGCTGTCAGGAGATGAGAATGGTAAATTAGGGAGACATGCATCCTGAGGTTTTGAACCCTCTCCGAGGTCAGGAACACTTTGCCCTGGAGTGTGTCTATCCTGGCACCAATGTAGTCTATCACTTGTACAGGCTCTAGTAGAGATTTGGATGTGTTGATTGTGATACCCAAACTCAGGGCAAGTGTCAGAAAGTAGTCCCTGGTTTGGGAAAGTAGATGCCTGGTGGAAGCAGTGAGGAGCCAATCATTCAGGTATGGATAGACTTGAATCGCCTGAAGCCTCAGGTGAGCCGCTACCACTGCCATCACATTGATAAGCACCCTGGGGGCTGTGGTGAGGGCTCATAATTGGTAATGACTGGCCCCTAGCCAGAAGTGGAGGAACCTCCTGGAGCTTCTGTGCATCTTTATGTGATAGCAAGCATCCTGGAGGTCTAACGAGCACATCCAGTTGCTCTCTTCCAGGTACAGCATGATGGACTGTAGTGTGACCATCCAGAACTTTTCTTTGGCCACTGACAGGTTTAGGGTAAAGTGGTCCAGAATGGGCCTTAAGTCCCCTGTTCTCTTTGGCACCAAAAAAACCTGGAGTAGAAGCCTGATCCAGACTGATCTGTGGGGATGGTTTTGATGGCTCGTTTTCCTAGCAGCTTGGAAATTTTCTGTATTGCTGCCTCCCTTTGCATGGGTGGAACATCCAGGAGGTGTTTGAGATGGGTTGGAGAACCATGAGGGGAACAGAATATCCTCTGGATATGATTTGCAGCACCCAGTGGTCCATTGTTATGGACACCCAAGCTGTTGGGTGCAAGGACAATTGTTCCTGACTGCCTCCAGAGTACAGCAGTTGGGCAACCCCTCAGGGTTGCTGCCCGGGTCTGTCTAAGAAAGGTTCTCAAGACCCAAAATTATGCAGACCCCCTCGGCCTCTGGGCCGATGTCCATTCTGTCCCCCTCTGCCTCTGGGGGAAGAAGAGCCCTGAGTGTCCTGGGAATACTGAGACTGCTGGAACCACATCTTCTTTTGCCCTTTCTGGTTCTGGGAAAAAGACCTTTGAGGGTTAGAGAAACAGATCCTGACAGCAGTATCTTCCCATCTTTCTCACTCTGGACTAGCGTCTCCTTGACAATCTTACCGAAAAGAGTCGAGCCGTCATAAGGGGCATTGGCAAAGGACACCTTAAAGGGTTCAGTAAATTGGCACAACCTGAGCCAGGTGATACGCCTCATGGACATGCCGGACCCAGCTGCCCTAGCTGTTCCTTCCATTGCATTGGAGAGGAGTTGCATGGACATATTCGATACTGATCTCAAAGTGGCCATTTTCACGGAGAACAAGGCCTTGTCCTCCTGCGACATGGACTTGGGTGGAGACTCCTCCAGCTCCTTCACCAGGTCATGTTGGAGTCTCGTAACAAGGGCCAAGTAGTTCAGTGCCCTTATTGAAAAGGTAGCTGTAGCATACACCTGCTTCCCTAGCCGGCCCATCATCTGACACTCTCGGTAAGGAGGATGAACCGAGGAACTTTCCTGAGATAGTTCCATCTTAGTGGCTGCTGCTACCACCATGGCGTCCACAGGGGAGCACTTGTTCCAGGAAGGCCTGTCTATAGAGGACTCAAACCCTTATTGGGGCACTTGGGGATTGGATCCACAGTATCAGGTTCCTTCCACGCCCGCGAGGTGATCAAATCCACTAAGGGCTCCATGGGGGGACACCCAAAACATAGACAGGTCCATGCAGAAGGCCTCCAGAAGCATAGACTCATCAGAGGAGGGCTTAGGGGCAGACCAACCTCACCACTGGCACAGAATCTCCATGATGTCTCCAAAGGAGACATCATTGGGAGGTGACCTTGGGGGGAACCCTCCCCCTCATCTAAGTCTGTGTCCTTGGTTAGGGACTCAGGGGAGTCCAAGTGCCTCCTTTTACACGTATGCTTGCAAGGCACATCTCCCATGGGGCTCTCCGGGGAGTGATTGCAAGCCATCTGTTCCTCTGGGGGAACTGTCTGGAGCCCTTCTGGCATGGGCTGTCCCTCTGGTAAGATGATGGGGACCGTAGACAGAGCCGAGGAGGTCTGGGTGGAGTGCGAGGGGGCGGTCAGGGGCCTCGATCCAATGAAGAGGACCTATTCTATGACATCAAACACCGAAGGAGAGCAGACCTCCTGTGAAGCAAATAAGGAAGCCAGTCTCCCCGAGTCCGATGGGAGAATCGGAGCCAGACCTGAAGTGGTCAGAGCTCCGAGAGAGGAAACCTGGACTGGCAAAATTGGAGCAGATGGTAAAGGTTCCACTCCCTCAGATCCGACCCCCAGGCTCCGGCTCCAAGAGCGGCTCGGATCCAAACTGGTTGAATCCGAGATGCTCCAGGCAGCCACTGGCTTTGAGGATGCGAGGACTGTCAGTGCCGATGCCCAGACCAACCCGAGAACTCCAAAGCCAAAGGTCAGATCGGGGAAGGAGTAATAGGCTGAAAAAAAAGGAAGTGAGCTACCCCCTCCTGAGGGAGGGAGACTGGCAAGACCCCCATCTGGATCTGTGTACGGATAAAGCACCTCATCATCTTATCCAGATCCATGTCCGAGAGAGAACAGGTGGACCGAGATGAGGCCGCAGACTACGACCTGGCTGGTCAGGGAGCTGAGGCCCAGGAGCTGAATGTGCCTCCTTCAGCTCTGGGGAGAACCTTGGAGAATGGAGCTGAGGGGAGTCATAGATCCGAGTGGATTTACTGGGTGACACGAGGTCCAGAGACCTCTTCTTCTCTTTCAGCCTCGACTCTCTCTCCCGCTCTCTACCACTCCTCTGCTCTGCTACCACAGGCTTAGAAGTGGGAGTTTGAATCCCAGCCTGGGAAAGAGCAGAGGCCAGAGGCAGAGAAGCAGGAAAGGCAGCCACCACAGCCGCCGGCACTGAAGCCGAGGACGAGGAGGTAGGATCAATGCCTGAGGGTTAAACCCAGCACATATGGTACAGTCAACATTAAGGTGGGCCACACGTAAACACAGTATGCACAGAGTGTGGCCATCTGCTGGGGAGAGCTTACGGCCACACTCTGTGCAGTGCTTCAAAATAAGCTTTTCAGCCATACTATGGGAAGAAAAGAAAAGAAAAGCTTTCCACTTAAAAGTTTAGCACACACCCACTCACCACACACTTGACTAGAAGGGGGGAGGGGCACACAGAGACAAACTACACTATCTAACAACTACTACAAGCCTACACACGATGCCAAAGAGATGGGAGGGGAGAAAGGGTGCCTACGCTAAGCTAAAATTATAAACTTACAACACCCAAAAAATATACTGCTAACTGGAGCTTCAGAGACACAATGCTTTTACAAATCACGGCAAACGGGATCTGGAGATGGAAGGCAAGGGAGGTAGATTATGGGTAAGGGGAGGAGTCTGGAGCTCGGAGCTGAAGCTTGTAATCTTTGCCGGCTCGGATCCAATATGGATCTGTATTCCCACAGGTTGAAGGTCAAATGAAGTAAACTACTTCAGATTTGTAGTTTATTGGCCGTTTGGGCAGTTTTTTCCATCTCTTTCAACTTTCTGGTCTAAAACCCCACATTTGAACTTTTCCTGCCTTTCCTGTAACTAGTTTAGTCCAGATACAGATTTGCTGTATCCAGGACTGTATGCAAGCTTCCGAGCCCCCAAGCCTTTCTGTATTGGAGGGAAGCCTTCTAGCTTATTAGTGAAACTGGTAAGCACTAGGTAGCCTATCTACCACAATAGGAGTGGTTTCTGGCCCAGAATTTGTAGCTTATTGGCTGTTAGAGTAGTTTTTCCATCTCTTTCAACTTTCTGGTTTAAAAGCCCGTGTTTGCGCTTGTTTCCTGCCTTTCCTGTAAGTAGTCTAGTCCAGATAAAATCTGCTGTATCCAGGACTGTTTGTAAGCTTCTGAGAGGTGCCAAAGTCTGCTCTTCAATTTTTCCCTTAGATCTGCTAGTTCTCTCCTCTCCTGCACTTTTACTAGCTTATTAGTCTAGCACTTTACCATACCAGACTTCTTGTAGCAATTATTGTAGCACACAAAAGTGCTACCAGCACTAAACATTTTACAAGGAAACTGCCCCCATACTTATTATTAATGCCCACTCCTCCAGGCATGTCTAAAGGTCAGTTCCCTGTGCTTTCTCCTATTAACCTGGTGAACTTGGGCATCCTGCAGCAATGTAGCAACTGCTTCAAGTACACCAACAACCCTCTTCTCTTACCTCCCAACACTCAGCCTTGCAAGAGATGCACTTATATATCCAAATTGGAAGCCATGCACTCTCCAGCCAAGACTGGAATAGCAGGTCAAGAGCAGAAGGTCAACACTTGCCCAACACCACATGGAACACATAGCCCTCCAGAACACATACCAGCACTGCCTTCACAAAAAACACAAACCACAAACCCACCTTAGCAGAGGTTTTCAATAATAATCTACCCAAACAGCAGAGATCTCCAAGGCAGAAATGCACTCAACCACCACAACACAGCACTAATCACGAGATACATAACTCTCCTAAAAAGTGTGCAGCTCAACCAAAGACCCTAAGACAAATCAGCATGCCCAGCACACTAGTCATAGGTGACTCGATAGTGAGGCACAATGATGTCCCACTCACTAGGTTGAATAAGGAGAAAGTAACAGTCAGCTACCTGTCGGGTGCCAGGATCCGCCACAAAATGCATGCCCTCAGGTCCCACAACAACAGGTACAAATATGACTGTCATTGTACATGTGGGTGTGACTGACCTGAGACATACCTCCCTGGAATGCATGAAAAGAGACATGGAGGAGCTCTCAGATTATGTAGCCCAGGCGGGTATGACCCTAGCCCTGAGAAGCATCCTACCATCACCCAGAATGATATGACAGTACAAGCAGAAAATGATTGATTTCAACAACTGGCTAAGTTTCCGGTGTCATTCTAAGGGGATCCAGTATCTGTCTACCTGGGATGACATCATTGACAGATCTTGATGCTTTGCCATAGATGGCCTGCATCTGTCACTACTGTGTTTCCGGATACTGGCCAAGGCTCTTGCTACCCCTATAGTGCCTTTTTCAGACGGTGTTCCAAAGACCAAATTAACACCATGACAGCTACAAAAAATGCACTCTGAGGGTCATGCTGCTCAATGCTAGAAGTCTAAATCTCAAAATGCACTCACTCGAAGCACTCCTTAAAATGGAGAACATCGACATTTGTGCTATAACACAGACCTGGTTCAAGGCAGCCGAAAGCACCCCTGCACTACCAGGCTATAATTCATTCCACACTTTTCGACCGCAGAACTTGGACCGAGGCTCCAAAGGTGGCAGTGTTTCCATATTCATAAAGGATACACACACCTCCAGACTGGTACCCCAATATAACGCATCAAGAGATACTTCAGGTGCAGCTAACACTGGGTAAAACAACGATTCACTTTGTAGCCTCTTCTAGGTCCCCAACCACGTCCCAAGACTCACACTCCACATTATTAAGCACCCTGGAGAATATTAGGGTCCAACCTAACACGCTCATACTGGGTGACTTCAACTACCCTCCATTAACTGGGAAAACTACTCATGTACCAATACACTTGCCCAACATTTCCTGTAATTCATTAATTCCAATGCCCTGGACCAGCTCGTTCTTAACCCCCACTAGAGGTAGCAACAGCCTTGACCTGGTCATTACTAACATGGGTGACCATTGCTCTACACTAATAGTTAACTCCCCCTGGTTAAATTTGACCAGAAACTAATGACCTTGGAAATCCACATACCACCCACCCACCCCTCCCCCACAAAGGTAACCACCATGAAAAACTTCTCCAAAGCTAACTTTGGGCTCCTAAAAACAAAGGTGGCTAACTTCACAGCACCCATGCAAATGGAGAATAGTTGCATGACTGCTGAATCATACACCAATGCACTGTATGAACACATACACAAATACATGGATCTCGCCATACCCAATAGAACCAAGACGCTCTCCTCCAAAAAAAGGAAGCCAATCTGGTGGTCCCCTGCCATAAACAAACTCTACAACAGAAGAAGGAAACTGAATTGGAATAAGATGAAGTCCCAAGAATGGAAAAACTCCCTTACTAGCCTCAACAAAAAGTTGAGATCCCTCATCAAATCCTCTAAAGCTAGCTATGAAAACAGAATTGCAGCAGATAGTAAAGACAACTACAAGGCCTTCTATAGTTATGTAAAGAATCTCCACGGCAATACCCAGATTTGCTCTGAGATACTGCAGAATGATACCTCATATACTGAGCCATCAGATATTGCCAATATATCAGGCGACAGATTCAGTGCCAACTTTACCCCTTTCCCCCAAAGGAGCAATCAAAATACCAGTAGATTGCCAGGCACCCAGCATTACTGCTGCACAGGTTAAAACAGCATTGTCAAAGGCCAAGAATACAGCTTCTATGGGAAGTGACAATATCCCTGGCTGTGTGCTACATAAATTACAGAGTGAAATGGCACCTCACCTGTGTGCGCTGTTCAATCACAGCCTCACCTCAGGCTTTGTCCCTACCAAATGGCACATTGCTACAGTCATCTCTCTCCACAAAGGAGGAGCGACTACAGACCCTGGGAACTACTGCCCCATTAGCCTGACAAGTCTGATATGCAAAGCTATGGAATGTATCATCATGGACCTAATAAACAAGGATATAGGGAATTTCCAAACTCTGGATGCCACATAGTTTGGCTTTGTGAAAGGTAGATCATGTCTGCTCAACTTGGTCAACTTCAGTCAGTCACCAAAGCTGTGGATGAAGGCAAGGTGGTTCAAACACACTACCTTGATCTGGCCAAGGCCTTTGCTACGATTCTCCACTCAGGAATCATAGAAAAACTCACTAAGCTAGGCATCAACCCCTATATCACTAGGTGGGTTGCAAACTGGCTCACAGATAGAACCCACAGTGTGAAAGTAGCTGACAAGTCATACTGCCAACCAGTCATGAGTGGAGTCCCACAGGGATCGGTCCTGGGTCCTCTCCTGTTTGGCATCTACTTCTCAGAAGTCCAGGCCAACACGAAGGGACTCTCGCTGACAAGATTCACAGACAATTGCAAGTTGGGAGCCATTATTAACTCCCCAAGTGATGTTGACATCCTACAGAAAGGCCTCACTGAGACCAACGACTGGTGTCAGAATCATGGCCTTAAGCTCAAAGGCTAAAAAATGTATCATCATCCCCTTTGGGAAACACCCTGTTCCCATGAATTACCACATTAATGGTAGTCCACGGAACAAAGAAGGTGTTACAAGAGATCTGGGAACACAGGTTGACACCAACCTCCCTTTTGACCACCACATTGCCACTGTGGACAGAAAGTCCTTCCATGTGTCACATATCATTACTAAGGTTTTGCATCCAGGAAGAAAGAGGTCATTGTCTCCCTCTACTCTTCCCTCAATAGGCCAATCATCGAGTACAATGCCCCATTTGGCATGTACCTCACTAGAAACCTGCAACAACTGGACAAGCTGCAAAAGTACCTCACAAAGAGGATCCTAGGCCTTAAACACTTGTCCTATATGGACAGACTAAAAAAAACAACTATTCTCTATCTCATATCAGCTACTTAGAGGCAATCTCTGCTTGACTTACAAAGCCACATCTGATCCAGCTCTGTTAGAAATGCTACATCTAAAGAAATCCCAATCCCTCCACACCACACGTTCCAGAGACACCAACCTCATTACCACAATCAACAGAATGTGCTGGAGGAACAGGTCCATAGCCCAGAGACTGCCCATGCTATGGAATAAACTTCCCATACATGTCAAACAGAGCACCTCACTGGCCCTCTTCAAGAGAAATCTTCATGAGTGGATGGGAAATAGAAAATTCACCCCAGGGATCACTCCACTGGCTCTACTAGACAGAGGCATGGGGAACTAAAGTTGGGTGGCACAATATCAGGGTAATCCTATGGTCTAGGCTTGTAAAGGCTCCAAGGCCATTAGCCTAGTACACACCTATGAACCTATGAAACATAAGCCTGCAGTAGCAATACACGTTTGTCCACCAATTAAATCACAATTAATTATACTACAGAGCACACAATGGCCCACCAAGCAAACACCCTGTAGAAACATTAAATCGGCCCTCGTGAGCATAAAGAATACAAAGTCAAAGAATCAGGCAGCAGCATTACACTTTGCAATGACCAAAATCCACTGAAGAAGACAGGCCAAAACGCAATTGCATATAACACAATTAAAGAACAAAAGTTTAAAATACTACGATAAACAAATGCAAACATTTATGCCCAATGAAGCAACTAAAACAATACACATAGCAATGCCAGCAGTAAGACATAATATTTACAGTGATAATAGTCAGTGCAGTGACAGTCTTTCCATAAATAACACAATATATCACAATGCACACAAACCGGAAATATTTTTTATTAAACTTTCACAAACAAAGTTTAATATGGATAACCTTACAGCAACTGAACTAGACTAAGATACAAATCACAAACACAATGAGTTACTAACTAAAGCATGTGGCACCAGGGACCCCTCAGAAACTAATTTCCCTACTTCTCTTTAAAACGGGAATTTTGTTTAGCGACTGTAGAAAAGAAAATAGCCAGGAAATGTACAAGAGTTACCTTAGCATGCAAGTTTATTAAAACAAGAGAAGAAGCAGGCTACAACTACAAAGTGTTCCATTAAGTCCATGAGCACAATAGAGTAGGCAGGATACAGTAACACAGAAAGTGAGTTCCACAACCCGGTTACTGGTTTTTATTAGCTTAATGGAGTGAACTGGACAACACAGCACTGGCATCACTTTATGGGAGGGTCACTACCTACTTCTAAAGACCATGCAAATATGGTAGTGTTGACATGAGTTTGTGAGAGGAAACTCCCTGCCAAGTACTGCACATTTGTGGCAGATATGATGTCAGCAATTCTGAGCCAAAGGCAGGTTTTAAAATGACAAGAGAACTTGCTTTTAAAAATGAAACTAAAACACTATGGAAAGGCACTATGCTTCGGAGAAAAAAGTAGATTGGATATTTATTTAAAGCATAAGCGCACATTTCTTTAGGCTGGATCAAATAACAAGGAGGAAAACAGGCTGCAGGTTGAGCTTTTTTAGTTAATATCCCATTGTTGTCCTTTAAGGGTTAGCACTGAAGGTAGACTAAGTTATAGTAGACAGAAACTCCTAGAAATTTGATCCTCAAGCACGCTCTGCTGCAGGCTTGATCAGCTGCTGTCTGCAGGGCCCATAAGTCCTACTGCAATCCAGGAACTCCAGCTGTGCTGAAGGCTTGATCAACTGCTGTCTGCAGGGGCCTATAAGGCCTACTACACTCCAGGAACACCAGAAACTCTGAGAACAAGGAATTATACTCAATCATGGCCCAGGATGTCTTGCACAAGCACAGCTAACTTTTTAGCATTAGAAACATACCTTGCATGATGCACAATAGTAAGTCCTGCCCAAACCACCCCCCCCCCACCATCCAACAATTAGTGAAAGTAAAGTAATACTCATACTGATGGCAGTATGAATATTCATTGTCTATTTGTAGTTTGCCCATTTCCTCAAAGTGGTGCAGTCTCTGAGATGGTACATTTAATTTGCGGGGAGGGGCTTGCCCCCCTGCAAAAACAAAGGAAGAAAAATACTTGCAGTTTTTTCCATACCACTACATAACTGTTTTACCTGTCGATCACTGAGGCTATGCCCACTTCTGCACAGACCGGCCTGTGAGGTACGTTTTTAATACAAAGCCACTTTTACCACATCTAAAAGGAGGAGAAGAAGGAAAAGATGTGAAAGACTGAGGAAAAGGAGAACAGGAATGCCTGCAATGGGAAAGACTAACACACACACGCCTGCACTTCCATCTATGCTACTAGCCAATATTTGCTCTCAGGAAAACAAGATGGCCTATATAAGGCTAGAACTAATTACAAATAACAAGATGAGAAACAGTAATGTGCTAATGTTTACAGAGACTTAGTTAAACTCTAATATCAGTGATAGTGCTGTGCATGTGGAAGGTCTGACACTATTTAGAGCTGACAGGTATCAGATCCTTAGTGACAAATCTAGAGGAGGGGGTGTCTGTATATATGTCAATAACAGATGGTGTACCAACTATACTGCAATTATCACTCACTGCTCAGAAAACATCAAGTTCATGACACTAACATGTATGCCCTTCTACTTGCGAAGGGAGTTTAATGGCGTGAGCATCACAGCTGTTTATATTCCTCTGAGTGCCAACACTACTGAGGCACTGGACACACTTTACCAGGCACTCAATGAGTTGCAGAATCATAATCCAGAATTCGCTCACATAACAGCTGATGACGTCAACCAAGCAAGCCTGAAATTAGTTCTACCTGTCACCAACAAGTGACCTTCATCACGAGGGGAGAGAATACACTGGACAGGGTATATACAAACATCAATCTGGCTTATAAGGCAGTACCACACCCACACTTGGCAAACTTGGACATCAGGCCATCATGCTAATCCCTGCATATAAAGTACTACTAATAAGAGACATGCAAACTAAGAAGCAAATAAGAATATGGTCAGAGGGAGTAGTCTCAGCACTCCAGGACTGCTTTGAGAACACAGACTGGAATATGTTTAAGGTTGTGGCTATGGAGAACCAACTCATCAATCTAGATGAGTACATGGAATTTGTAATGGCATACATATCTAAATGTGTGGACAAGAATAGCCTCAGGAAGACCTAATTGAACCTAAACAGAGGACCAAAGAAGGCCAAGCATGCCTATGGCCAAAAAATCCAGAGCCACTTCTTGGACCTAAGAGACCCCAGACATCTATGGCAGGGGGTACAATCCTTGACAGACTACAGGCCTCTATCCAACAAATGTGATGATAACATTGAATTTCTACATGAGCTCAACATCTACTTCACCAGGTTTGACGAAGGAAGTGACACAAAGGCTACAAAACTCACCACCAGACAAAATGAGGTAGCACTCTGTCTCAACCCAGCAAATGTTCAGAAAATTCTAAGCCGAGTAAACCCAAGGAAAGCAGCAGGTCCAGACAACATTCTGGGATGAGAGCTCAGAGGCTGTGCTGTCCAACTGACTATGGTTTGTACTGACATATTTAGCACATCTCTGTGTCAGGCCATAGTACCCAAGTGCTTCAAAAAGTCTCAGCCAGCACACCTGAAAGACTGCCATGCAGTAGCTCTCACCTCTACAGTAATGAAGTGTTTTGAAAGACTATTCAAAGGCTATTTATCAACAAATCTTCCTGCAGAACAGGACCCAATCCAATTTGCTTATCAGTCCAACCGCTCCACTGCAAATGCCATCTTGATAGCACTCCACACATCTTTAACTCATCTGGAAAACAAGAACTGTTACACCTGGTTGCTATTCATTGACTTCAGCTCTGCCTTTAACATAGTCATATCACAACATCTGATAGAGAAAATGATTCACTTGGGAGTCAGTACTCCTATGTGCAACTAGATTTTGGACTTCCTGATTGACAGACCACAAAGACTGACAGTTGTCAATAACACCTCAAAGAGGCTTACACTGAGTACAGGAGTCCCTCAAAGATGTGTTCTCAGTCAACTGCTGTTCACCATGCTGACCCACAACTGCACAATCAAGTTCAACTTAAATCGCATCATCAGATTCGTGGATGATGCTACAGTCATAGGCCTAAACAGCAATGGTAATGAAACAGCTAACTGGGAGGAGGTGGAACATCTGACTGGCTTGCTAACAATAACCTGGTTCTGAACATAAACAAAATCAAAGAGGTAATTGTAGACTTCAGGAAAAACAGGGTGACACAGCTCCCTCTTACAATTAAGGGAGAAACAGTGGAAACAGTGGAAAGAGTGAAGGGTACCAATTTCCTGGGGGTGTACATTGCAGAAGACATGACATGGTCCAGCCATACTAATTACACTGTCAAGAAAGCACAACAAAAACTTGACTTCCTAAGCAGGTTGATGAGAGCAAACCTCCCATCTTTGGTGCTCACAACCTTCTACACGGGCACCATTGAGAGCATCCTGACAAGTAATATCACAGTACGGTATGGAAACTTCAAGGACATGGATCATAAGGCCCTCCAAGGAGTGGTGAAAGTGGCAGAGAGAGAAAAGAGGTCCACACTTCCATCTATACAAGATCTGCACTCTGCGTGGTGTCTCAGAAGACCCACAAAGATTGTTAAAGACCATACCCACCCAGATCAGGGACTGTTCTCCTCCTTGTCTTCAGGCAAGCTCTACAGAAGTATACATTGCAAAACAACTAGATTCGGACACAGCTTATTCCCCCAGCCCATCATATTTTTAAACCTGAGTAGCAAGGCAAGCCAACAGGTCACACAGTCAGTGGCCACACAGGCTGAAGGAAATATCTTCTTCTTAAAGTGCATTAACTCATTACTTGGTTCTCTCACTTGTGCAACAGCTCACTGAATGCTTATTACTTCTTGTGAAATAAGTTGAAATACAAGCGACATTCCATGCAATGGACAAAATGGTCTAGCCTAACACTGCTTAAGCCTCTAAGTGCAATATCTACTGTGCAATACTAAGTGCTGCTATAGATATACATACAAAAATTGTAATTATGTCCTAGTGTCGTGTCAATGTTAATGTTATATACAGAGTCTGTAGTTCTGTTTTAGTGCCAATGATAATGTCATATATAGAGCCTGTAGTTGTTTTTCAGCCAATGATAATGTCATATATAGAGAGTCTGTAGTTCTATTTTTATATTTAGACTGTTATTTTTTTTTATAT
>NC_056726.1:1819994600-1820052100 GCF_019279795.1 Protopterus annectens | reverse complement strand
GACTTCACCTTTTCCTACAACAGCTTCTTCCTTCTGTTGTAGAGTTTATTAATCGCAGGAGACCACCAGATTGGCTTCCTTTTTTTGGAAGAGAGTGTCTTGGTTCTGTTGGGTATGGCTACTTCCATGCATTTATGTACATGTTCATACAGTGCATTGGTGTATGATTTGGCAGTCATGCAGCTATTTTCAATTGTCATGCATACCGTGAAGTTAGCCACCTCTGTTTTTAGGAGCCCAAAGTGAGCTTTGGAGAAGTTTTTCAAAGTGGTTACCTTTGCAAGGGGTGAGGATGAGATGTGGATTTCCATGGTGATTAGTTTATGGCCAGATCTGACCAGGAGGGATTGACTATTGGTGCAGAGCAATGGTCGCCCATGTTAGTTATAACCAGGTCAAGGATGTTGTTTCCTCTAACGGGGGTCGGAATGAGCTGGTCCAGGGCATTGGAACTGATGAATTCCAGGAAGCATTGGGCCAGTATATTGGTACTTGAGTAGTTCTCCCACTTGATGGAGGGGTAGTTGAAGTCCCCTAGTATGAGAGTGTTGGGTTGGACCTTGACAGATTCCAGGGTGCTTAGGAACATGGAGTGAGAGTCTAGAGACATGGCTGGAGAACTATAGCAGGTTATGACCTGGATCGCCATCTTACCCAATGTTAGTTGTACCTGAAGTATCTCAAATGCATTTTCCTGGGCTATTAGTCTACAGGTGTGCATATCCTTTATGAATATGGAGACATCACCACCTTTGGAGCTACGGTCCATGTTTCAGGGCCGAAAGGTGTGGAATGAGTTATACACTGGTAGTGCAGGGGTGCTTTCTGCTGCTTTAAACCAGATCTCCATTACAGCACAAATGTCGATGATCTCCATTTTGAGGAGTGCTTCGAGCGAGTGCATCTTGAGATTTAGACTTCTAGTGCTGAGCAGCATGACCCCCAGATTGCATTTATTTATAGCTGTTACGATGGTAATTTGGTCTTTGGAACACCACCTAAAAAAAGGCACTATAGGGGTGGCAAGAGCCTTAGTCAGTACCCAGAAACCCAGTGGTGACAGATGCAGGCCATCTCTGGCAAAGCATCAAGGTCTGTCAATCATGTCGTCCCAAGCAGACAGATACTGGATCCCCTTAGAATGACACCAGAAACTTAGCCAATTGTTGAAGTCAATCGTTTTTGTTTGTACTGCGATATAATTCTGGTTGATGGTAGGATACAGCTCAGGGCTCTAGAGAAGTCATACCTGTCTGGGCTAAATAATATGAGAGCTCCACCATGTCTCTTTTCATGTAGTCCAGGGATGTGCATCTCAGGTCATTCACACCCACATGGACAATGATAGAGTCATACTTGTACTTGTGGAGTGACCTGAGTGCATGTGTTATGTGTCGGATTCCGGCAGCTGATAGACAGCTGACTGTTACCTTCTCGTTATTCAACCTAGTATGTGGGACATCTGTGTGCCTCACTATTGAGTCACCTATGATTAGTGTACTGGACAAGGTGTTTAGAATTAGGCGATTAGGATGAGGTGCACACTGTGGAGGTAAGTTATGTGTCCTGTGGTTTGTGCTGTGTTGTGGTGGTCGAGTGAGTTTCTGTCTTGGAGGTCTCTGCTGTTTGGGTAAATTTCTACTGACAGCCTCTGCGAAGGTAGGTGTGTGGTTTCTGATTTTATGTGAGAGATGTGATGGTGGGTGTTCTGGGGGGCTATATGTTCCATGTAGTGTGGTGCAGGTGTTGACCTTCTCCTCTTGACCAGCTATTATGGTATTGGCTGGACAGTGAGTAGCTTCCAATTTGGTGATATAAGTGCATCTCACACAAGTCTGACTATTGGGAGGTAAGAGGAGAGGGTTGTCTGTGTACATGAGGCAATTGCTACACTGCCTCAGAATGCTCAAGTGCACCAATTTAATAGGAGAAAACACAGAGAACTGCCCTTTAATCATGCCAAGAGGTGTGGTCATAACTAAGTACTGGAGCTATTTTATTTTTTATTTAACATTTTGTTGACCGGGAAAGTCCGACTAGGTTCCACAGATCCTGTTTTCAGCGGAGGCCCAGGGAGAAATGCTCCAGAAGCATGTTTTTAGAATGTGGGAGGAAACTGGAGTACACGGAGCAAACCCACACGAACGCAGGGAGAACATGCAAACTCCACACAGAAGGCACCCCAGCCGAGAATCGAACCGGAGAACCTCTTGCTGTGAGGCGACAGCATTAACCGCTGCACCACTGCGCTGCCCAATTTTGAATACATTTGGACAAATGTTTCTGTTGTACATTTCTAGGTATATTGAGGGAGAATGGTAGTATTCCATGTGTATTCCGCTTTAAGTTTACGTTGTCCATGAAGAACAACTAGTGCTGATGGCACTTAGGTGTGCTACAATAATTGCTACAAAAACCTCACTGACATGCTTCAAAGTGTTTGTTTTTTTAATGTTGGCCAACTGCCTTCCTTCCCAGATTAAAATTCTGGTGATGTGAACATTCATTAAGGTAAGGTTTTGGTGCTGTCATCTCAATTAAATGTATATATATAAAATACACATGCACACACTACATATATATATATATATATATATATATATATATATATATATATATATATAGATATATAGATATATAGATAGATATAGATATATATATAGATATATATCTGGATCTACTTTAGATGTTTGACAGTTCAGAACATTGACAGCTATTTGAACGAGACCACAAGATCGACAGACCACTTAAACGAAAGTTCAAAAGAATGAGAACTCATAACAACGTAAACTTAAAGCGGAATACACATGGAATACTACCATTCGCCCTCAATATACCTAGAAATGTACAACAGAAACATTTGTCCAAATGTATTCAAGTGTCACCATGACAAATAACACAGACATAAACCACTGTACTTTACACTTTTAAGTAGTTTAGCAACGGCTTTGTCAAAGTCAACAGCCGTATATTCACTTCTGTTAGAAATGACAGTCTGAAACTTTTCATGCCTTTCTATCAGCTTTCTCTTTTTGGGACACGGGACATAACCAGTAGAAAATCTAACACGTAGTTGATCAACCCTATTTTGTTCGCTAACAAGACAAGTAATGATGACATGTAGGTTTGTACTTCTGCTCCTGATAAGACACTTAAGTCTCCTGTGCCAAGCTTCAACTGTGTTCTGTGTACGCGGTAAACACATTTCATTTAGCTCACTAACATTCCAAAATGTTATAGGAAATAATGGGGGGAATCGATGTTTAGAAGTGCTCCGTGTACTAAACTTTCATGCTCTACCATGAATATACCAATTGGAGAAGTACTTTACTAATTCTTGTCCCTCCTGTGGAAAGCCCTGTCTTAGTGATTCGAATGTTGACTCCACTTCATTCTCCTGTAAGAATGATAGAGCGACAAGACTCTTGACTGCGAGTTGAAATATTTGAGACGTGTTATAGTGCCTAGTTAAACCTAAACTTTGAACCTTGTGCCAAACATTTTGAGAAAAATGGAAGGGGCAGCCCTTAGATTTGGCGTTAGGAACGTTTAGTCTGACGCTTTTAAGGGCTGCAATTTCAAAGTCGCACAACACGAATTTCACACTTACATCAAAGTTATGATCTGACAAAAAATGGAAAACACAATGCCACAAGTAATTGTAACATTTTAGGGATTTCTTAGACAAGAATGCATACAATAATGGAATAGCCTGACTATGAGTGCCATACTTCACAAATCCGTGAACAGAATAAAGTTGCCTAATATTCAGACCTTTACCAAAGAACGTGCCATCCATCATCCAAATAGTGGCATGGCTCAAGTCCTGCAAATTGCTTACTGTGCTAAACACTACGACTTTAGTTTCAGAACTACTATCAGACATTCTCCTACTAACAAATTCACCACCTTTCAATGGGAACATTGAGAAATGAATATTGTCTAAAGTCATTTCTGCACCGCCATAACAGGAAATTTGTTTACGGCGAACACACCCAACTTGTTGCAACAAAGCTTTCCTACGAGGTACATGAGAGACTGACTCTAGAGAAGTGGAGGCCACAGCATCTGAAGAATTAAACATGGAGTATCATGACTATACATTGCCCGTGTTTTCACCTCATTACAAATTTTGTATCTTTCTACTTCACCCAGTTCAGCCATATGGTTATGCGGTACGGGCTTATGTAAAATATGTAGGCATCAATGTTTTTGTAGCTCTGCCTCTGCAACTGTCACTTATTTTATATTTACAACACTAGTATCTTCTGGTATCCCTACATCTTTCAAGATAGTAAATATAATTATCTCCCACAAGTAATTCTTTCCCTTTCTGGGAAGTAATGGTTTTATAGGCAGTACCTACAATACCAGGAGCTTCCATGTTTAGTACCCTAACAGCAATGTGGTGCATAGCACATCGTTGCTATAATTTGCAGTTTGATTTGTAGTGCATAGCAGTGTGAATACACCATAATTAGCGGATTGATTTGTAGAGTATAGCAGCGTGAATAAGTGTCTCAGTGCACTTAATTGTTGTATTTCACCGGACATATTATTTATAGTTCAGTGTATGCCTATATTTTTCACTTTCTCTATTTTCGTTTTCGTCTATATGGGATGTCGTTCATATGCACTTTCGTTTACGTGATTTGTCGATCTTGTGGTCTCATTCAAATAGCTCTCGATGTTCTGAACTGTCGAACATCTAAAGTAGATCTATATATATATATATATATATATATATATATATATATATATATATATATATCAAGATTAAATAAGTTCCACTTGATTTTCATTCATAGCTAGATCTCTTTCTCTTCTGAATTTTGTCATTTTCTCTGCATTGCTTTTTGAATACTACTCTTTTTTTATACTACTGTATTGTACTTATTGCATTATACTGTACTGTAGTTTGTATTGTATTGTTGAATATGGAGCTTTTCTCCCCGGGCCTCAACTGAAAATGGGTTACCTACCCAGTCAGACCTTTACTGTAACCAAATGTCAAGTACATAAACAAATATGTATATATCTGTGTATGTATGCATGTATGTATGTATGTATATATATATATATATATATATATATATATATATATATATATATATATATATATATATATAGGTTCATAGGTTCATACTAGGCTATCTGCCCTAGGGCATTTATAAGCCTAGCCAGAGTATGTTTGGCTTTCGCCACCCATTTTAAATTAATTTTGCTATGCCCTTTTTCGAGGTTAGTAGACTGTGCCTCTGTCTAACAGTGACACAGAAGTGATACCCGGGGTAAGCCTATGATCTCCCATCCACTCATCAAGATTCCTCTTGAAGACAGTCAATGAGGGACTCTGCCTAACCTGGACTGGGTTATATATGGATCTATTTATACATATATATATATATATATATATATATATATATATATATATATATATATATACATATATACACACACACATATATATATATATACATATATATATATATATATATATATACACACACACATATATATATATATATATATATATATATATACATATGTATATATATATATATATATATATATATATATATATATATATATATATATATATATATACATATATATATATATATATATATATATATGTGTGTGTATATACATATATATATATATATATATATATATAGGTCTACTTGAGAGAAAAGCCATTTAATCAAATCTTACTTAAAGGACCACTATGAGAAAAAACTTTAAAAAATATATATATTTTTAACGTTTCCTTAAGTTTGGCTCATTGCAAACCTGTATGCACCAGACAGAAATAGTTACTAGTGATTTTATTCAGTTTGTAACCCTGACTGTCCTCCTGGAGGCACACATCCTGATGAGAGTTTGTTGTCTTCTAAAGAAAATTTTTCCCCATGATACACTGTGAGTCCACTGTTTCTGAGAATACAGTGCCCAAAGCTGGGCTGTCATATAAGAATTCCATTCACTTAGAATGAAAGAAGAGGAAAGAGCAGCTAAATTTGACAGATCTCAGTAAAAGTATCATTTACTGACACACAGTGCCTTTTACAAATGTGTTTCCTTACAATGTGTTACACGTTCTGTGAAAAAAAATCTTCCAGAACTGCCAGCTCATTGCTGAGATAACAAAGTTAATTTAGACATTCAACTTTGATCAGCTTCAGTTGCTCCTCAAGTTACCTCCCATATACCTACCCTCAGCTACAAGTGTTTCACATTTCCTGCCATGCTAGGTTCAGCTAATTTGAATGGCAAAACACATCAGAGTTGCATGCAGTCAGCCAGGTGTGCCTCTGAAACTGTTCCTTCATCTCTCTCCTTACTGCTATCATCTGAATAGCACTTTCACAGTAAGTCATGGTAGAAATATGCTTTTAGCAATCCTTAATGTAAAGGTGTCTAAGTATTCCTCTGAACATGCCCATATGCCCTATAACATTCACAGATAACAATTAATCTGGGCCACTCTCAGATTTACTATACCTGCAAATTCATACTCTATCAAAAATGAATATTCATATTTGCCTTACACAAAATTGCAGTCCTCTGCATTTTTATCCATTAGGCATGCCACTGATGTGTCCTTCTATTTGTAGTTACTACTGGTGTTGCATGCACATATTCATTGCTGGTATGATTTTTTTTGAAGCAAGTTAGTATATCCTTTACTTCATGCTATGCAGGGCATACTCTCACTGTTCCAAACATTGTGCATATTGTTCTTGCTCTTGCTCAAAAGTGTTTTCTTTTGCAGGTTGCCACAACTTTTAGTTATGTACTTACCATAACTTTAGATGTATGGGATCCATCTCGCCTACATTCTCTACAGATGGGTTCGGAGCCGATCCTTGGCTCCGACTCAGCATGCTATACAATAGAACAAAGTCTCTTATTGGCTGAGCTACCTCATGTCCCAAGATGCACCACTACTGCTTCCCCAGATCTTGTTTGTCCACACACATGCACACACACATAGACTGTTGTTATAAGATTGCCAGGTGTTTCAAGAGAGGAAACAGTTGTATTCGGACCGTCTGGTCTCTTCTGGTCTCCAAGGCAGGGGGAAGGAGGGTGGGTTATTAGGAATGTAGGCGAGATGGATCCCATACATCTAAAGTTATGGTAAGTACATAACTAAAAGATGTAATGTGATCCTATCTCGCCTACATTTTCTACAGATGGGACAGCGTCCCTAGCACCTAATTCCTGGGTGGCTCATTGGAAAACGGTCCGGAAAACCCTGGAACCGAAGGAAGCTCGACCCCTAGATGCCACATCCAATTTGTAGTGAGAAATAAAGGTGTGTAGAGAAGACCACGTGGCAGCCGCACAGATGTCATTAATAGAGAGCTTGGAATGAAATGCTGCCGAAGTGGCTATAGCCCTGGTAGAATGAGCTTTCACTGGAATTGTAAGCTCTTTATTTGAAATGCGATAAATATGACTGATACAGTCCCTGATCCACTTGGCAATAGTGACTTTCGTGACAGCTTTGCACAATTTATTGTCCGAAAAAGACACAAACAGTTGATCTGATTTTCGTGCTTGGTGTGTCCTATCCAAATAAAAACGTAATTGTCTGTGCACATCTAAGCTGTGAAAAGTATACTCAGCTCTGTTTGTATACTTAGGGAAAAAAAACGGTAATTCCAGTGATTGTTGCAAACAAAAGTTAGAACAAACCTGTGGTATAAAGGATGGGTTTGGTCTAAGAGATACTCTATCCTTGTGAAATACCAGGTATGGTGGTTTGACACATAAGGCTTGAAGTTCTGAAACTCCCCTGGCTGATGTGATAGCAACTAGAAGGGCAGTCTTCCAAGAAAGAAATTTCAAGTCACAGGTTGCTGCCGGCTCAAAGGGGGGTGCGGTTAATGCGCCTAACACTACGTTAAGGTCCCACGGTGGTGCGGGATGAGATATAGGGGGCCGTAGAAGCCAAGCTCCTTTAATAAAGGCTTTGCACAACTTATTGCTCATTAAAGGTGGTTCTACGTTCTCGTGAAAATTGGAAATAGCTGCCAATTGAACTTTTATGGTAGACACCGAACAACCCTGGTTGAACAGGGAAGTTAAAAACTTCAGAACCTCTGACACCGAAGCTGTCATAGGGTCTAATCCTCGGAGTTGGGCCCAAATAGCAAACCTCTTCCATTTACTGCTATACATCTTTTTAGTAGAAGTCTTGTGGGCCAAGGACAAAATATGCAAGAATTCAGGGTCGAAAGAATGGCTCCTAACTATGGTCGGAAGAAGAGTAGCCAAGCTGCTAGCTTCAATGAATGTAGGGACTGATGGAGCTGTCCTGTCTGATGCGTCAGGAGGTCCAGAACTTGGTCCAGGAACCAGGGACCGTCCAATGCATACTTGCGAAGAAAGGGGAACCAAACTTGACGAGGCCAGTATGGGGCGATTAGAATCATTTTGCTTCCCAAGCGAATCGCCTTCTGAATCACCTTGGGGAGAAGGGGAACCGGTGGAAAAGCGTATAGCAGACCAGAGGGCCAAGGTTGGACCACAGCATCCTTGGGGATCTCCCCCAGAACTGGAATGAGAGAAAAGAACTGCTGGCATTTTGCGTTGAGGGGAGTCGCGAAAAGATCGCAACATGGAACTCCCCATCTCGTGAAAATCTGTGTTACCACTTTGTGATTCAAAGACCATTCATGAGGGGACAGAATAGTCCTGCTCAGTCTGTCGGCTATCACATTGGATGTCCCCGGAATGTGTGTTGCCACTAGAAAGCGTTTGGTAGCAATCACCCAATCCCATACCTTCATGGCCTCTCTGCAAAGGGGGTAAGACCTGGTCCCTCCTTGCTTGTTCAAGTACCAGACTACCGACATGTTGTCGGACTGAATGGCAATCGTCCCCTGGGGGAGGTGATCGTGCAGTGCTTGCAACGTTAAAAGCACCGCCCTCAATTCCAGGATATTGATGTGGAGAAGATTCTCGTCAGGGTGCCACGTGCCTTGGACCGACCTGTCCAGATAATGTCCCCCCCACCCTGTCTGGGAGGCGTCCATAGTCAACGTGGCCGAGGGGGATGGGGGAACGAATGGTCGCCCCTGATCCAGGTTGGAGGAAAGAAGCCACCAACAAAGATCCTGTTTGCACGTCTCTGTGATCAATATGTGGTGACTGAGGGGGAGGTCTTGATAAGACCACTGGACTGAGAGCAGCCACTGGAGTATCCTCATATGCAACCTTGCCAAGGGGACGAGAAGAATGGTGGCTGACATGGAACCTAACAGCTGCAGGACCATTCTCGCTGGAGCGCGACGTCTGAGGAGTAATGCCCAAACCTGAGACTGCAATGTTGCTATCCTTTCCGCAGGAAGATAGACTCGCATCTGCCTTGAGTCTATTTCTGCACCAATAAACAGAATACGCTGTGATGGCAGCAATGGATTTTGTCCAATTGAAGGTGATTCCTAAGGAGTTGCCTAGGGAGATAGTGGCTGCTAGAGTTTTTAAGAGTAGATGCCTTGAGGTGGCAGTTAGGAGACAGTCGTCTAGGTATGGAAACACCTGGAATCCTAGACTTCTCAGGTGAGCAGTCACCACTGCCAAACATTTGGTGAACACCCTGGGGGCTGTGGTAAGACCAAAGGGCAGTGCACGGAACTGGAAATGACTGTCCCCTAGGCTGAAGCGCAAGTGTCTCCTCAACGCCTGATCTATCAGAATGTGATAATAGGCGTCTTTGAGATCTATGGAGCACATCCAAACACCCTTCTCCAGAAGCGGGAGAATGGTTTGCAAGGTGACCATCCGGAATTTGGACTTTTTCACTGATCAGTTTAACCTGCTGAGATCCAAAATGGGCCTCAAGTACCCGGTCTTTTTTGGTACCAAAAAGAATCTTGAGTAAGTCCCTGATCCGGCCTGATCTGCGGGGACAAGTTGGATGACTCCTTTTTGAAGCAGCTTTGAAATTTCGATGGCTGCCAGATCCTGTTGACTGGGTGGCAGGTCCGAGATTCTTTGGGATGGTGGGGGGGTTGAGAGAAGGGAATGGTGTAACCTCCGGCGATGATTCGGAGCACCCATCGGTCCTGAGTGATACTTTCCCAGGCCTTTAGGTGCCTCGAAAAACGACCCCCAACTGGCTCCGGAGCTGCACAGTCGGGCACTCCTTCAGGGATGCTGGAAGGAGGAGGAGCCACAAAAGGACTCGTGATCTCTAGTGTTGCGGGGGCCTCCGCCGCCTCTGGGACGGCGTCTCCCTGAAAAATTTCCCCTTCCTCTGCCTCTAGAAGGGGAATCGCTCTGCTGTGATGAGTAAGGCTTTTGAGACTTACGGAACCACATTTTCCCTCCTCTTCGAGCCTTGGGATAAGGTCTGAAGGGAGTGGAAAACCGGGCCCCTACGGCAGTTAAAGTCTTACCCTCCTGCTCGCAGCGAGTCAAAGTGTCCTTTACCTTGGGTCCAAAAAGGGAGGACCCATCGAAGGGGGCATCGGCAAAGGAAGACTTAAAGGCCTCCGCAAAGTGACACAGGCGTAGCCAGGCTTGTCTCCGTTGAGCAACACCTGTGCCCGCCGCTCTGCTCACTCCTTCGGCTGCATACGAAATGAGCCTCATGGACGAGTTGGATAGGGAGGACAGGGTAGCCAACTGGGAGTTAACCGTCTGGGCTAACTGCTCAGGTAAGTTACCGGAGAGGGTATCTGAAAGCTCCTTGACCAGATCCCTCTGCAGTCTCGTAAAATGCGTCAAGTAGTTCAGAGACCTTAACGTAAAGGTTGCTGAAGCAAGGGTGCGCTTGCCGTATCGATCCATGCTCCTAGACTCCTTATTAGGAGGATGGACGGACGTTGAAGCCTCTGCCACATCTTGCTGGGTGGCAGATGCCACCACCAAGGCATCTACAGCCACACCTTTGGAAAGAAAGTCCTTATCCGGGGGTGCCGACAGGAATTTATTGGGGCGAGCTGGCACCGGTTCAACAGAGTCCGGGTGTTCCCACGCCCTTCGAGAGATCAAATCCAGGAGCTCATCGAAGGGCGGAGACACCCAGGAGGTGGAGGGCTGAGCCCCGAAGGCCTTGAGGAACACCGACTCCTCAGCAGAAGGGGGTTTGGACTGCTGGTCTCCTCGTTGCTTAAGGATTTCCAAGATGTCCGCAAAGGATACATCATCCGAGGACGACTTGGGGGACCCTTCCGCATCATCGAGGTCGGTATCTGAGGTGAGAGACTCATCAGGGGAGTCGACGTGCTTCCTCTTGCACTGTCTCTTCCTCGGGGGTTCCTCCGAAGATGTTTCGGAGGGACCTCCAGGAAGAAGGGAACCCCCAATGGGGGTAACCTCAGGCCCCAGGGCTCCGCTGTCATGAGACAGGGGGATTGCAAAGGAACCAGTCTCCGTGCCCAGGGAAGGTGGTGGTGAGATGGTAGAAGTGGCCAGAGAGGATTTGGCCAAGGCACTCCTCATGGCCTTGAAGGCGGGACCCCCAGAGTCCTGGGAAGGTTCAACCCCCAAGGCCACAACAGCAGTCGGAACTCCCGCTGCCGACGCGCCGAGAGGGAGGCTCGGAACCGAAAGGATCGGTCCCGAAGCGTCCCCTCCAGGGCCGACAGAGGAGGTCCACGTACCGAACACCGACCCGAAGGGCGGGGTTGGAGTTAGGGTCAGAACCGACCCGACAACCTCCACCGGCTCCACCAACACCGGCTCCAACGGCGCCGAAGCTGTTGGAGGAGGAACCGAGATGGCAAGGTGGGAAACCGGCTCTGGAGCCGACTGGGCTGGAGCTGAGACCAACTTTTGAAAGACCGGAGACTGAAAAAGCCTTTGAAGCACCCTGTCTACATCCGAATCGGACATCCTCGAAGACCGAGAAGAGACTGACCGGGTCCGAGTCGACTTCTCCACCGGCTCCGAAAGACTGGGGGACCGGCTCCAAATGGTTTTGAGAAGTATCGGCACCAAGGGAGATTCCAGCACCACTGTAACTTCCCTCGAAGCCGATGTGGACTTCGGCACCGAAGGGGAAGACTCTGAGCGGGCAACCTTCATCGGCTCCGAAAGGCAGTGGAGCCGATGGAGACGACTCGCCTCTCGACGCCCGAGCTCTCGGCTCCGAAGCCAGAGGAGTCGAGGCTGGAGACATCGAGGCAGACCGTTCCGCCCTCGGCTCCGAAGTCCGTGGAGCCGACGGAGAAGCCTGCCTTGACTTTTTTGCTGCCGGATCCGACGGGCTGGTCGGAGCCGAAGATTTTTTCTTCCTCGACGGGGAAGAAGAAGAAGACAGGGCTTCCTCAAAGGAAGGGGTAATAAGCCCTTTCAAAATCAACTTATTTTTCCTCTCTTGGAGCACGTGAGAGGAAAAAGCGTGGCAAACGCTACAGGATTCCTGGAGGTGCTTCGGCCCCAAACAGTATACACATAAAGAATGATCGTCTGTAATGGACATTTTGTAATTGCATTTAGAACATTTTTTAAATCCTGATGGCCTATGTTCCTTCGACATGGCTATCTACTTCAACACTGACTCCAAAGAGAAAAAATAACAAGTAGACTAGGGCAAGGTTCCTCTAAGTTAAACGGGATCACTTACCACCAAGAAAAAATACAATTTACCACAAAAATTTTTTAACTACACAATCACACAATGAGTAGCTGTTAAAACAGCTCTAACTAAGGCGCGTGGGCTAGGCAAGGCCCCCCTAACTTAAACGGGATCCTTTACCGTCGAAGAAAATACAATTTTACCACAAAATTTTAAAATACTCAGTCACACAACAATAAGTAGCTGTTAAAACAGCTTTTGGGTAAGTTTAGCGAAAATTCTGACAGAAAAATAATCACTAAGAGGCACTTAGCTCAGCCAAGTCCGAGACCACGTCTATGCTGTAGAAGCGGCAAACGAGATCTGGGGAAGCAGTAGTGGTGCATCTTGGGACATGAGGTAGCTCAGCCAATAAGAGACTTCGTTCTATTGTATAGTGCAGCTGGAGCCGAGGATCGGCTCCGAACCCATCTGTAGAGAATGTAGGTGAGATAGGATCACATTACATCACATTTTTCTATTCATCAATATACAGAAATTAACACTTTTCTCCAAGAAGCTCTACAAACCAGACTACCTCCATCCAACAGTATAGTTTACACAAAAGTATTTTTTTCTGTATTAATAACTGTTGCAATTCAATTATCATATAAATTTAGTTCTTGCAGCAGGGATCAAGTACGACAGGCCCTTTATCCCAAGAACATCAACAGCTGCCAACAGTTTGTAAGATTATACACAAACACCAACTCATATGTATAACAGGGCTGGGTATTGGCTTCATTAAAAAAGGGTGTAAAGAACAAACATTGGGTTTTAAATAGCTGAGATGAAACATCAAAGTACTTACAAGCCATCAAATGTACAAACAGCCCATGGCAACAATAAGGCATACAAACCAATATAAAAAGAAGTTATGTACATACCATAACGTTCCATGTTTGTAGTCCACCTCACCTATATTCTTGCTGGATGGGTTCAGAGCTGATATTCGGCTCCGAATTGGCCTATACTAAAGCTCGAGAGCTTTTTACTGGCTCGAGGCTAGCCACTATCCCATGGTGCCTCACGGCAATTCCCCATATCTAGTTTGCAAGAAAGTAATAAATACCCATCAGGTAAAATAATAAGAAAGAATATGTAAAAATAGAGGAAGGGATTAGAAACATAATCCATTCCAGGTGGACAATAAAGAGCAAAGTCCGGCAGCCCCAGAAAGAGGTCCACTAGATCCCCCAGAAACGGGAAGGGGGTTGGAGGGAGGGACACAAGAATATAGGCGAGATGGACTACAAACATGGAACGTTATGGTAAGTACATAACTTCTTTATGTTATGTAGTCCTATCTCGTCGTAATTCTTGCTGGATGGGACAGCGTCCCTAGCACCTTTATCCCGGGTGGCTCAAGCAAAGAGACTCTTCAGCACAGTGGACCCAAAGGATGACCTGTCCCGGGAGGCCAAATCCAATTTGTAATGAGTGACAAACGTATGTGGTCTTGCCCAAGTAGCTGCTGCACAAATAGTATCAATTGGGAGCCTAGATCTAAAGGCGCATGAAGTAGCTACAGCCCTAGTAGAGTGACCTTTAGCTTTTAACGGTAATTGTCTACTAGCTTGTTGATAAGCAAAGGATATGCAATCCGAAAGCCATTTTGAAATAGTAATTTTTGAAACAGGTAAGCCTTTCCTTTTGTCAGAAAAGGAAACAAAAAGTTGATCAGATTTCCTGAATTCTTTGGTCCTGTGTATATAGAATCTGAGTATCCTGCGGACATCTAGCTGGTGAAGTCTATACTCTGATTTATTAGAGTGGTTTGGAAAAAACACAGGTAGCTCAATGGTAGTATTCAGATTGTGTTCTGAGCATACCTTAGGGAGAAAGGAAGGGTTTGTCCTACGAGAGACTCTATCCTTGTGAAAGATAATGTAAGGAGATCAAATAGTTAGGGCTTGAAGTTCCGAGACTCTCCTAGCTGATGTTATAGCTACCAAGAACAGGCTTTTCCATGATAACAATTTTAAGTCTGACGACAAGGATGGTTCAAAGGGTGCAGACATCAAAGATGAGAGGACTAAATCTAAGTCCCAGGGTTCTAAAGGTTGTTTTATTGGGGGCCTAAGAAGAAAAACTCCTTTTAAGAAGGTTTTACAGAGGGAGTGTTGCATGATTGGATTTCCCATGAAACCAAAATGGAAATTGGAAATGGCAGCTAATTGAACTCTAACTTTAGCAGCTGCCGCTCCTTCATGAAAAATTGTTGTTAGGAAGGATAAAATGGATTCTAAAGGAGCTGTATATGGAACTAAGCCCCGGTTCGTAGCCCAAAGGGAAAACCCTTTCCATTTGCTAGAATATAGTTTCTGAGTGGAAGGTTTATGGGATAAAAATATAATGTGTTCGACCGTTGGGGATAAGGGAATGCACCTGGCTATATGTGGAATTGGAGCAGCCATGCTGTCAATTTGAGGGTGTAGATGGAGGGGTGGAACTGTCCCGAATGATGAATCAGGAGATCTGGAGATGGATCCAGAATCCATGGTTCCTCCAAAAGGTAGGGCCACAGGAAAGGAAACCAAACTTGTCGAGGCCAGTAAGGAGCAATGAGGATCAAGGAACTCCTCAATTGTCTTGCTTTCTGTATTACTTTGGGTATGAGTGGAAAGAGAGGAAAGGCACAGAGACGTTCTGGGGGCCAATCTTAAACTAGAGCATCCCTGGGTGACATCCCCGGATGGGGAATGAGGGCAAAGTAGCTGCTGCATTTGGTGTTGAGGTGAGTGGCAAATAGATCGCAGCAAGGCTGGCCCCATTTGTGAAAGATCTCTTTCACAACCATTGGATTCAGGGACCACTTGTGAGGCATCACAATTGCTCGGCCGAGTCTGTCCACTATTACGTTGGATTTCCCCGGGATATGCGTTGCTATCAGGAAGCGTTGAGTATCCATTGCCCATTTCCAAACTCATAAGGCCTCTCTGCAAAGTGGGTAAGACTTAGTCCCCCCTTGTTTGTTTATGTACCATACAACAGACATGTTGTCTGACTGAATCACAATCGTTCCAGTGGGAAGGGAGCTGTGAAGTGCTTGCAACGCATAAAGCACTGCTCTCATCTCCAGAACGTTGATGTGCAAGTGGTTCTCGTCATTTTGCCAAGGACCTTGGACTGTATTTCCCAGAAAATGCCCCCCCACCCTATCTGGGAAGCGTCCATGGTCAAAACAGCTTTCTCTAGTGGAGGAAAAAATGGACGACCTATGACAAGTTGTTTTGTGTGTAACCACGTCAGATCCCTTTTGTATGCGTTTGCTATTAATATCTGGTGAGATAGTGGAAGGTCTTGCATCGACCATTGTGCAAACAGCATCCATTGGAGAATCCTCATATGTAGATGAGCAAGAGGAACTAATAAAATGGCGGAACCCATAGTCCCTAGGACTTGAAGGACTACTCTGGCCTGGACTCTTTGTTTGTTTAATAAGGATCTGATCTGACTGCGTAGAGATTCCACTCTTTCCTGTGTTAGCTTTACTGACATGGTGGTTGTGTCTATTTCTGAGCCTAGATATACAATATACTGCGAGGGAGATAAGATTGACTTTTGCAAGTTGACAGTGATGCCTAGGCTGGCGCACAAGGATAGAGTCTCATCCCTGGTCCTTATGAGTTGATGCTTGGTGGTAGCCGTGAGGAGCCAGTCGTCTAGGTATGGAAACACCTGGAATCCTTGACGTCTCAGGTGAGCCGTTACCACTGCCATGCATTTGGTAGACACTCTGGGGGCTGTAGTGAAGTCAAAGGGCCGTGTTCTGAACTGAAAATGGCTGGCTCCCAGCCGGAAGCGTAAGTGTCTCCTGGAGTGCCTGTCCATTTTGATGTGGTAGTACGGATCCTGGAGATCGATTGAGCATATCCAGTTGTCTTTCCCGATAAAAAGAAATATCGACTGCAGAGTGACTATTCCGAACTTTGATTTTCTTACATGCTTGTTGAGCCTGCTGAGATCTAGAACTGATCTCCAGTCTCCTGTCTTTTTTGGAACTAAAAAGAATCGAGAGTAAGTTCCAGATCCTACTTGCTCTGCGGGGACTTCTTGGATGACTCTTTTTTGTAGCAACGAGATGACCTCTGATGTTGCACGGTCTAGTTGGATGGGTGGTACATCTGGAAGAGTCCAGTTTGTTGGGGGTTCGGAAATAAAGGGAATCAGGAAACCTCTAGATACTACTGTGTGTGTACCCAACGATCTTGAGTGATAGTCAAGCGGTTGGACACAGCAATATACGCCCCCGACTGTCTCCAGAGACGGACAGTCGGGCAACCCCTCAGGGTCGATGGAACGGACGATCAGAGAAAGTTTCTCTGTCTCCCTGATGTTGCGGACCTCCTTTGCCACATTGGCAGCATCTTCCATTATATCCTCTCCCTCTGCCCCTGGGGGGGGGGTTGAGCTTGTGCCTGAGGAAAACCTTTTTGGGATTTGTGGAACCACATTTTCCCTCCCGTATTACCCTTGGGATAGGGTCCAGATGGGAGAGAGAAATAGACTCCAATGGCAGATACGTTTTTTCCTTCCTGCTTGCACCTAGTCAAAGTCTCTTTCACTTGGGGTCCAAAAAGAGATCAATGGTAGTCCACTGAACACAGAAGGTGTTATAAGAGATCTGGGAACACAGATTGACACCAACCTCTCTTTTGACCACCACATTGCCACTGTGGTCAGAAAGTCCTTTATGTGTCACATCTCATTACTAAGGTTTTGCATCCAGGAAGAAAGAGGTCATTGTCTCCCTCTACTCTTCCCTCATTAGGCCAATCATCGAGTACAATCCCCCTTTGGCATGTACCTCACTAGACACCTGCAACAACTGGACAGGCCGCAAAAGTATCTCACAAAGAGGATCCTAGGCCTTAAACACTTGCCCTATATGGACAGACTGAAAAAACTCCAACTATTCTCTGTCTCATATCACCTACTTAGAGGCGATTTCTGCTTGACTTACAAAGCTACATCTGATCCAGCTCTGTTAGAAATGCTACATCTAAAGCAATCCCAATTCCTCCGCACCACACGCTTTAGAGACCTCAACCTCATTACCACAATCAACAGAATGTGATGGAGGGACAGGTCCATAACCCAGAAACTGTCTATGCTATGAAATAGACTTCCCATACATGTCAAACAGAGCACCTCACTGGCCCTCTTCAAGAGAAATCTTCATGAGTGGATGGGAAATAGAAAATTCACTCCAGGGATCGCTCCACTGGCTCTACTAGACAGAGGCACTGGGAACTAAGTTCGGGTGGCACGATATCAAGGTAATCTTATGGGCTAGGCTTGTAAGGGCTCCAAGGCCATTAGCCTAGTACACACCTATGAACCTAAGAAACATAAGCCTGCAGTAGCAATACACGTTTGTCCACCAATTAAATCACAAATAGTTATACTAGAGAGCACACAATGGCCCACCAAGCAAACACCCTGTAGAAATATTAAATCGGCCCTCGTGAGCATAAAGAATAAAAAGTCAAAGAATCAGGCAGCAGCATTACATTTTGCGACGACCAAAATTCACTGATGAGGACAGTCCAAAACGCAATTGCATATAACACAAGAATTAAAGAACAAAAGTTTAAAATGCTACGATAAACAAATGCAAACATTTATGCCCAATGAAGCAACTAAAACAATACACATAGCAATGCTAGCAGTAAGACATATTATTTACAGTGATAATAGTCAGTACAGTGACAGTCTTTCCATAAATAACACAATATATCACAATGCACACAAACCGGAAATATTTTTTATTAAACTTTCACAAAGTTTAATATGTGAGCTTGAGAATGCAACCCCAATAAAAGTAACTGTTTTATTTTGTTATCAAAAATGCTTTCGGAGGGCACAGTGTCTCTCCTTCATCAGACAAACTTTACAAAACACTTCATAATGGGTTTATATACCCTTGATAATTGAACAATCAACCTTAATTGATTCCAATCAGTACTAAAAAATCCTTTGTACTACAAGAACCACACTTCCAATATATTGCATAAAAAACAAAAGAACAAAGCAAAGCTCACTTTCTATCCATAGATAAATTTATACTAAGAAATAAATTTGCTCTTTACCTGAACTTACATTTAAAATCTTTATCAACATCTCCTAACTATATTTAATTATTAAAAATGTTAAAACTTTGTAATCTTACAAAACTAATAACTTTGTACGTATATACGTACAAATGTATAAATTATAAATAAATTATGATAGCTATTTGAGTCTGCAGACTCAATTAGAAATGAGTGAATTGGGTTGGCAAATCCGTATGGGAGCATATATGTATCCTGGTCTGAATGACCATGTTTCTATTAGTTGTATTTTAAAATACCTATCTCTGAAAAGGTAGATTTTATGTAGTATAATATTTTTTTGAGTCTGTAGAGAAGGGTGTACTTAGCTATCATAATTTATTTATTCTCAGCACTCCAGAACTGCTTTGAGAAAACAGACTGGAATATGTTTAAGGTTGTGGCTATGGAGAACCAACTCATCAATCTAGATGAGTACATGGAATCTGTAATGGCATACATATCTAAATGTGTGGACGATGCGACAACCATCAAAGCCATCACCATAAGGGCCAAACAAAAACCCTGGTTAACAAGTGATATATATCTATATATATATATATATATATATATATATATATATGACAAAGCGACCAGCACCACGACTGTAAAAACGCTTTTATTGAACCAAGCAGTTGTGCAGATCAAAACACTTAGCGCTTTCACCCACTAACATTGCTGGGCATCATCAGAGTGTAAGTTAATTAACACAATCCACTCCATTTTTATATATATCTAAAAACCACACCCCCTTTAATTAAGTACATCAATTACAATAAAACATTCAATTAAATAAAAAATGTGTATGTACTAATGTTTGTTTGTGTGTATATATATATATATATATATATATATATATATATATATATATATATATATACATATATATATATATATATATATATATATATATATATATACATATATATATATATATATATATATATATATACACACATATATATATATATATATATATATATATATATATATATATATATAGTATTTGTATCTGAAGTTGTGTATAAAAAAAAAATATATATATATATATATATATATATATACACGACATAAAAATACGTCATACAATTATGTTACTGTGCCAAATGTGTATGTATATAAAACAAAAAATATATACAAGATATATAAAATGTATATAACATGATTACATATATAAATAAATAATCCCCGGGATTCATGAAGCTCGGCGCAAGGCATGGTGAGGCTGCGCCGGTGCAGTGAATAGCCGGCGTAGTAGCGCCATATGCATAGTAATGAGAGTGCGCCGCAACCACAGACACGTGCGTAGTGTACGTGAGCGAGCCCAAGTAGGATGCGTCCGGAGGCGTGGCTAAGCCGGCAGGCGGTGAGCAACCTAATGTGATGACTGCCACGGTCCGCCCATAATAGTAATGGCAGCAGCCAGGGTCCGTGCAGAATGAAACGCACGTAGAGTATGCAACATAGTACCCGTCCCAACTAAACGGAGAAGCAAATACAACCCACGAAGCCCTAAGTGTACCTGTCCAAGGAGCAAAGGATACGCTGAAGACCGTGTTTGTCCCGCAATGCACCGTCAGTGTTTATACCCAGAGAAGGTGTACCGCAGCATGTCAGCGCGCTGCACCGACATAGGAGTAGCGACTAAGGTTACCACCTGTCCCACTTTGCGAGGGGCAGTCCCTCTATGGGCAGTTGTGTCCCGATAAAAAATATTAAAAATGGCAAATGTGCTAAGATTGTAGAACATAATGATATCCCGTATTTAATGTAATGGTTGCATGAATTGCTTATTTCTGTAACTGAAATACCTAAATGTCACAAGAAACAGAATAAGCAACCAAACTGACACAACAATAAGCTTTTATTTAGGCAAACAAGTGAAGTTCTATGCTATATAGTGACCGTGTGTATGTGTTGGCCTGTAAAATCAGATGTGAGTCCCGAAAATATCCCACCTTGGCAACTGGAAAAGGTGGCAACCCCAGTAGCGACATGGGCATGGTCACCATGGTTACCAGCTGTCCCAATGTGCCATGGACAGTCCCTCATTGGACAGTTGTGTCCCGGCAAAAATCGAAAAAATGGAAAATGACCTGAGATTCCCTGCCAAAAATATTCCCGCAATGTACATGTAATAGTAGCATAAAACATATATTTCGTATATGAAACACAAACATGGCATAAGAAACTGAATAAGGAACCCAAATGCTAACAGAATAAGCGTATATTATGGCAAACAAGTAAAGTCCTGTCAACTCCACTTGTTGTGGGTATGTGTTGTCCTGCAAAATCCGATGTTTCCACAAAACATGTCCCACTATGGGCATTGGAAAAGGTGTCAACCATAATGGTCACAAGCAGTAGTGAGAGTACATAGCCGGGTAGCTGTGTCGACATAACAACAGGAAGGAACCAAGATACCCTAAACACAGGCAAACATGTGCATAGCAACATATCCCACACCCAGCAACGTCTCTGTCGCATACACAGGATGGCGTATGTTTAAGTGTAATATCCAGAAGCAGAACCCATGCATGCAGATGTAATACACAATAGCCTCATTGTAGCATGTAAGTCCCACACATGTACACCTGTGCACCCAAACCAGCTAGCATCCTTGTGCAGCTATACACCTACACACAATGTGCATACCTGAAATGTGGCAAGAAGTTTGTGTTAGGCAGTGCCACGCGGGCAAATACGTACCCCACATGTCACCAACCAACCTCAGGTACAGATATGGAAATGGCTGCATGTGAATGTGTCTGCAGAATGTGTACATCCCGCATGTGGTATGTACCCGTCCAAACCATATAGGTTTGCACACGACACGGTGCACATAACTGTACACATGTGGACAAGTAGGGTTGTTGAACCACCGCATCAATGTTTAGCTATGCAGAGAAGTCAAACACATATAGCGGAACATGTGCCTACCAAACAGGACGTCCTAACAGGGTGCTACAGGCAAAGAAGGGGAAGGTGGGACATCACATGTGGAGAGTAGCGTTGTCGGACGGCCAAATACACACGGTCAAGGTAAAGGACGGAACAACATGCATATGGCCGGATGGATGTTGTTAGAAAAATATAAATAGAAACAGATATGAAGTGCCAGTTTAGAATCAAAATGCTATATATTGCATTGAATTGTACCGTACAATATGGCAGTAGGAATGATCATGCATGTAATTGGTGAAGCTAAGCTGTAGTGTGATGGAATTCTGACCCTGGCAGTAACCAGTACAGCAGGCTTATGTCTCTCAGCATTAATTATCTGCTGGGTTACAGAAAAATAAATGTATGTACATGCATAACATCACCCCTTCCCCTGAGGAGGATGGCCTTGTGAGCTCTATCGAAGATAAGAGTACAACTCCTTACCAGAGAGACAAAGGAACCTATTAAGAAATGAACTGACTACTGTATCGGAACAGTCCAGGGTCCTTGAAACAGCTACAATTACAGAAGGACACTGTAATTGACCAGGTGCCTTGCAAGGCTGTGTTATTCTCATGGGAAAACATTTTAAAAGCACGACCTCAGCACCCACGTATGTATAGACTATTGCGGACCATAGTGATGGAAATGCCCTGTGACCGACCACGTCAGTAAGGTGGGCAAAAGCTGATTGTAAACACTATATAAAGAAATTGCTTACTGTATAGAGTCAGACAAAACCCTCATACTTGGACTGTATATTATTTTGCCTGCCTGTGTACACTACTAAAATGTTGTGAACCCGAGCCTCCTGTTTTATTGACTGTCACTTAGAAAAGCCTACTGATTACTACAGTCTGGTTTTAACAACTTATTTGACATTGTGGTCCTTCTTAGCCGGAATTCCCTTGGTAAGCTACAGGTCAGAGTGCATGGGTGGTTAGACATCTGCGCAGGAGAATTTGCCTAAATGGTTCTTCTTGAATGAAAAGACCTCCGACTGAATTGTTGTGTGTAAAGAGGCTGTCCACTGTCTGATCTGTGGCTGAAAAGTGGAAAACTGGATCCCAAGAAGAAAACGTGCACTCATAAACAGGTGGCTCAGGTAAGGAGGGTTTGCCTCTTTGTCTCTATTGTAGATCAGGGACCAGACTACATTGTATTTCTGTTAACAGTTGTGATAGCAGGTCGAAGACCAATCCAAATAGTTTTAAATCTGGACATAGATCAGGGGAACACAGAGTAGAGTAAATAGTCATTGTAGACACTACAGTGGATACAGGGAAGGAGATACCATGTGGTACGAGAGAAGGGTTACGTAACAGTCGTGTAGAGGATATGGGAGATTAGTGCACAAACAGATCATGTGATCCGCGTTTGACGGGTGACGGAAGTATATGCAATCGCAGAGAGCACATAATGTGAGATATTCTGCAAAATGGGGTAATAAATATGACATTGATGGTATATTAGACAAAATATCGTTACTGAAACATTGATTCTCAAAAATGTGATGCAGATGTTCTAGGGTAACCACCTGTCCCACTTTGTGACGGACAGTCCCTCTTTGGTCAGTTGTGTCCTGCAAACAAACCGAACAAATGGCAAATGTCCTGATATCTTAGGACAAAGATTTCTCAGATATCTTTTTAAATGGTAGCATAAAACAGTAATTGTGTATGTGGAACACCAAAATAACATAATAAACAGAATAAGCAACTGAAATGCTACAAGAATTGGCAAAAAGTTGCTCTCCTGCAAAAGTGGGCTGTCCGTATGTGCCTGCCTGGCAAATTACCTAGTTCTAACACTAATGTCCCACATTGTGCATTTCATTGGCCATGGCAGCCCCTCAGATGTGCTAGCAACAAAACAGCACAAAAATTGGTTATCCAATTGGTACATAGGTGGACTTGACATTGGACTTGGTAGTGAAGAAAGGAACAGAAGAACCTGAAAAAAAAAGCATCAACAATACGAAAGACACACAGTAGTAGTAGCGACAGCCCCCCCCCCACCACAACACGATCCCACCCACATCCAGGATATGAAGTGGAGGGCAGGCTGTCCCACACCTGTGGCAACAGGCACATCACAATGACAATGACCAAATGTAAGAGAAAGCTATTGAAACCACATCCGAAACTGAACATACCTAGGGACACTCAAGTAAGAAGACAGTCATAGAACAGAGGAGGGATATCGTCAAATAATGAAGTACTGAACCCCCCCCTGCAGGAGGAAGGCCACGCACCCAACTCCCTTAGTGTATACACCGTGGACACCAGAAGATATCTGGAAAGTCACAGAGGGAATTCCCCATCTACAAAGTAATCGCTATTCACCATGCAATACCCCTGTATCTTCTGATCGAAAAGCAAAGGGAATGGCGGATGGTACAGGATTTACAAGCTGTAAATCATGTAATAATACCTAGGGTGATGGTGCCAGACCCACACACTATATTCAATGCTATGAACACGCCACAGAAGTATCTTACCGGGTACATATAGCTTTATGCTTCCTTTGCAATACCTATACATCCAGATAGTCCGTATTGTTTTGCATTTACATTCAGGGTAACAGATACAGCCATACCCGCTATCGAGGATACTGTGAAAGTACAACGATATTCGCACAGGGATGGCTAGCTACATTCGGTGTTTACTCCACCCGGGCCAGTCAAATTCTACTTTATGTGGATGATATTCTGCTTGGCCCCTACCCAGCAGCAATGTATGGAAGATACAATAGCATTATTGAGATATTCAGCAGAACAGGGACATAAATTAAGCAAGCATAAATTGCAACTACAGAGAATACAGGTCAAGTACCTGGGATATGTGGTATCCCAGGAGGGTAGAACATTACATGACGATAGGAAGGCAGCAATTTCACAAGCACCCAAGCCAACTACCAAGAAGGGAATGATGTCCTTTCTGGGCCGACTAACATTTTTCAAAGCTGGTTACCAAACAATGCTTTGGAATCTGCTCTATTGTCTGCCTTAATGTTTAATACACCTATGGCAGCACAACATATACTACACTGGATTCCAGTAGCAGAAACAGCTTTCTGCAGACTAAAACGATTGATAGCTTCAACATCTGTATTAGGTCTCCCGAATAATTATAACACATGTTGTCAGACTGTAGATTGTAAGCGGAGATATATGACGTCAGTCTTGATGCAACAGCATGGAAGTAAGCAACGCCCCATAGCTTACTACTCATCGCAGTTGGACACTGTGGCATGGTCAGTGCCACATTGTGTACAGGCAGTTGTAGCACCCATGGCAGTACAGGCCCCGGCCTTAATGTTATTATTCCACCCTCTCACTGTGAGAATGTGTCATGCAGTTGCGATCATTCTGCTGCAAGAGAAGATAGCATTCCTGACCCGTGCTAGACATCTGTCTTGTTTGACCATACCCCTGAGTCAACCTCATATGGTGATTGAACGTTGTACAACATTAAACCTATCAACGTCACGTCCGACACCTGTGTATGGTACACCACACAGTTGCCTATATGAAATGGATGAAATAACTCCACACAGACAGGATATCACTGATATACTCTTACATGATGCAGAGGTGACAGTTTATGTGTACGGATCATGTAGACAGAGTCCTACAGGAACGAATCAAGTAGGTTATGCAGTACTTATTGATAATGAGATTGTAGACGCCCAACCCCTGCAGCATAACGTGTGTGCTCATGCAGCAGAATAGATAGCTTTAACACGTGCTTGTACTCTATCGAAAAACTGATGTGTGGACATTCATACCGATAGTCAGTATGTTGTCTGTACAGTGTATGTTTATGAGCAGCAGTGGAAGAATAGGGGAATGATAACATCCACCGGTAAACCGATTAATCATGCTAATTGATCTTGAATGCATTAGATTCCATTCAGTTATCCACTAAAGTAGCTAATTGTAAATGTGCAGCTCATACAAAGCAACAGGATAACAGTAGTAAAGGTAAGGCAGGAGCTGATGCAGCTGCAAAACAAGCAGCCTCACAGTTTGAAAGTGTCTGTTTGAATGAGGAATGACAATCCTCAGACATTCTAGATGTAGAAATGTTACAAACAATGCAAACATCAACTACGAAAGCAGAAAAGCAGACGTGGGTATGATGAGGAGCAATCCTTGAAGACGGACTGTACATATCCACAGTGAGAAAGCCAATATTAACGTCTAATGTATTCAGATATGCGGCTTTGTTGGGCCATGGGTAGAGCCATGTCTCAACAGGGGGGATGGTACAGTTGGTTAACAGAATACCCCTAACATACGGAATTAGGAACCACATACAAACATCATGAGCAGCGTGTCACATTTGCAGTAGACATCATGCACAGGGAGCATTTAAACCGAAGGGAGTGAGTTTACCTACACCACCATAACTGTTCCATACTATTTGTATGGAGTTCATACATCTGAATAAATGTGAATGGAAGAAATACTGTTTAGTGATTACATATATATAATCAAAATGGGTAGAAGCATTCCCAACCATGAATCCGGATGCAGCAGCAGTGGCAAAGGTGCCAGTAAAATAAAGTATCCGTAGATCTGGCATACTGTAAAGAAGCTATAGTGACAATAGAACACATTTAGTGAACCAGACAATCACGCAACCTGGGGGATTACTTTGTATTTCCATGAATATAAATTGCATGTACAACCCACAGTCAGCATGACTGGTGGCGCGGTACAATGGGATCCCGAGAAATAAGTAGAGGAGGTTGGTGGGTGACACCCAGACGAGTTTCATTTGCTGTCTACCTCTAACATTGCTGAGCATGACAACAGTTCCAAATGTAAAGTGTTTCACCCCCTTCGAAGTAGTATGTGGAATGGCATATCATGTGCCAGAGTGGAAAGCTGTCATGCCTGCAGAGCTGGAGGTGGATGGCTCATTAGCAGGTGACATGAGAGGATTGTTAACCAATAACACTGTTTTGCAGTTAAAGTCTTTTACAGATAAAGAGCAAGCGAAGCCGGACGCATAGCTGACACCAGTATCCTGTGTGTATGTCACTGTTATCCAAAGAAGATAATTGCCATGTGGAATGTGTGAAGGTCTGTACCAGGTACTGTTGGCAACGCCTACTGCAGTAAAGTTTGTGGAGAGGTCGTCCTGGCTTCACCTCACAGTTTTCAAACCGGTAAAGGATATCAATTCTGATTTACATCTTGTAGGTGATATACCATACAGACTGAATCACCCGGGCCAGACTGTATAACAATACAAAGCAACCCCAAAGACATTTGGTTTACTGTCTTACTGATCATACACCTATTAACCATGTTTGTGTTTACTTTACATTTTCTGGGACCGTACCTGCATATAACTACACAGATACAAATAGTGATACGTGATGAACTGGCCACAGAGTGGCTTCCAAACTTCAACACATACCTAGGCATGACGCGTGTGCATGTACAGACTATGAACATTTTAAATTGCTGTGTTTGTACTGCCATACCTACATCATATGGAGGACTTCCGATGTATGTTGTCCCCTTGGGGATAGATTGAGACTTGTGAATATTTACACTTTGATACATGTTCTGTGAGATCACAGGACAAAGTGGCACTGTACTTACCTGTTACACAAAAAGTAATTGTTTGTTGTCATAAACATGATACAGTTCAAGTTGGTGGGAGTATTTGTAACATAACTGTGTCTTACAAATGTCATATAATAGCCAAAGATCACAGTACTACTTGTAGCACCATTCATGATCTGTATTGAAGCTTCATGAGAACAACGTGGAAGGATGTGCAGAAACATCCTGAATTGTATAAACAGTCCTCTGTTATAGACAGGAAAATGTTACATGCAGAGGTAACCCGCATCAGTAGTAAAGAAGAATATTGTTATTTTGTTTGTGGGAAAAAGCATATCAATGGTCACCTGAGAATTGGTCCGGCAGTTGTTATTTGGGTTATCTGGCTCCAGTCACATGACATACTGCACAATTGCCTCTGGGTACGAAACGAACTATAACACATTTAGCTCGAAGAACTGGGAACACAGTCGAGAAACCTACTAATCCAGTGGGTGAAATGGAAGCTGTTCTGAAAATCCAGTCTTCTGCAAGAGATAAAGGAATATTGATTCATATGGACTTGAGTGACAGCGTCATAACCTGGCCTGGAACACTCCCAGCTTGTGGAGTAGTGAAATCAATCAGGGAACAGAGGAAGTTGTCAAAACCTGTCGGAGGAATGATCAATGTGACTTTCCGCTCTTGAACTTGTGACTGATGAACTGGATTCAATGAGAACTGTTGTGTCACAAAATGTAATAGCGCACGACTGCACCCTGGCGGCAGGAATTGGTACGTGCGCGCTTATCAAAGAACACCGCTGTGTCCAAGTACCACATAATAAGACCAAAATCAACGCCCACCTAGAGGTAATACAGCAGGTGTCATCCATGGCGGAACCAGGCCCAAACCCACTGACGAACCATTTCCACAAACCATTTGGTGGATGGGGTTCAGTCATACTGAATATCTTGATTGCCATTTGTGTTGTTCTGCTCATATTGGGAGCATGTGTCTGTTGCGGGATACTTTGCATGTAAGTATTACTTATGGACTCTGTCGACGTATCTGTAACCGAGACTATGTATCAAGACCTGTAGTGGTATTTGTCAATACAAAATGAAATCCTTTCTGAAATGTACAACAAATTACTTGCCTAGTTAAACGTTCCAGAGAGGAAGAGGCTAGGGAATGAAATAATGTTGTATATGTTTCTGGATAGAATAGAAGCAATCAAAGGAGGGAGAATGTTAGCAAAATATATATTTAAACATATATATGACGTGCTAGTTTAGAAGCAAATAGTGTATAATGCATATTATTCTATTTTACAATATGGCAGTAGAGCTTATCATGCATGTAATTGCCTGTAGTGTAGCTGCAGTGTGATTGAACCCTGACCCTGGCAGTAACCAGTGCAGCAGGTGTATGTCATTCAGCATTAGTCATCTGCTGGGTTAGAGAATAATAAATGTATGTACAGGTATATCTGTCATCCTTCCACTGAGGAGGATGGTCTTGTGAGCTCTATCTAACACAGAGTACAGCTGCTCACCAGAGAGACAAAGGAACCTAGTAGGAAATGAAGTGACGACTGGATCTGAACAGTGTTGGAACCGTGACAGAGCAGAATTTACCGAAGTACATTCTAATTGACTATGTGGCTCGCAAGGCTGTGCTATCCTCATGGGAAAACATTTAATAAGCATTACCTTAGCACTGTTGTAGGAATACAATATTGTGGACTATAGTGATGTAAATGCCCTGTGACTGACCACATCATTAATGTGTGCAAAAGATGATTGTAAACACAATACTCATACAGCTGTTACATGTATAGAGTAAAACAAAACTCTAAACTTGTACTGCATTGTTATTTGCCTCCTGCTGCACAGTAGTAAAACATTGTTAATCTCAGCTTCCTGTGTTACTGACTGTCATTTTGAAAAGACGAATGAGTGTTACAGTTTGATTTAAACAACGTAATTGACAGATGTGTATGTTCTAGCATGGGAATAGGTCAAGCCAAACATCACAATCACCATGTGTACCACATACAAACAGCCAGTAACACGCAGTAGTAGTGCATGAAGGCATACACGACTATGGGAATAGTACAGGACATATGGCACGTGCCAAGTGCAGATGCATGACACAAACCCCAGGATGGGTGTCCCTGCAAAGAGGAACATGTGCCAACCACACCTCCCACAGATGTACCGGCAATAAAACACATGCCAAACACACAGAAACACTACCGTCCAACACACGACTGCAACGGAGCCTGGTCAAACACCAACATGAAGCATGCACAAACAGGGACTTGTGTAATTGTTGCCTTAACACCCCCCCATAGGCCAAAGAAGAATAGAATGGACATATGCATGTAATGTTGTGAAGGATGTGTGGTAGTCCTCAGTATCACAGTGTTAGGGACACAGATACACTGTCATCAACTGTGACGTATGTGCACTGTAGACAGCATACCTGCAAGTAATACAGAGGACAATCATGTGCCACAGAAATATACACTTGAGAAAGAGGATAGGGATAGACAAGTGTAAATGTGACAAACTATGAATATAGGTTCATACGTCCATAGGTACAGGGTAGGCCATCGTCCCAGGTTCAGCCATAACCCTACACCATAGTTAGGATGACTTTGCCAACCTTCTGTGCTTGAGATAAAATACTTATGATATTGCTGTACCTCTGTCAAGCAGTGATAATGATGTAATCCCTGGCCTATACCTGCAATTCCCCATCCAATGGACAACATACCCGCGAACAAGGCTAGGAAGGATCTCTGTCTCACATGTACTGTGATGTAGATCCACAGCATTGTGAGTGTCTGGGTGATATATGTGTCACTCAAACACATCCCATTAATGACCGTGACAAGGTTCATGTCACCTGCCCTTGTGTTTCTGAGGGATGCAGATACAGTAGGTGAAGCAAACACATGACATATGGGTTGACATGGCCTCGTATGTCAGGCACAGGTCAACAGTAAACAACAGGTATGTGACTGAATGGGGCAGGGGTCCTACAAGTGGGGCAGCATTACACAAAATGATGTCATCCTGCATCTGTACGACAATTAACCTATGAGGCCTTCCCAGCTGCTGTAGGTGTATGGACAGATACACTCCGAATGGGGCAATGTAGTAAATCATAGGTGTAACATGTAATGGGTACAAGGAGACAATGACCTACCCTGATGTAGATGTGAATCCCTGCACAAACAGGTGGCCAATGTAGAAGTCCCACGGAACCACGATAGCAACGTGTGTGTTGAACGAATGGTGACCGACAAACTCTGTCCCCTGATCCCTGGTAATCACCCCTGTGCTCAGTGGACAGCCACCTATATGCTGGACAGGGGTTATCTAGTACTCCTCGACAGGTATGATGTTGCATTACTTAGCATTTAGCTGTGGGACATGTCCCTGACAGCAGATATGCATATCTGGGAGGCCCCTTTGAAGGATATCTGTGTCAGATGTCCGTCCCACTATGGCACCTGTTTTGCAGTCATCTACAAACAATGTTGCCCATAACACCCCTGTGTGTGCCTGTACTGTGGAAATGTAGATGTATGAGAGGAGTGGACCCAGGGAAGGGACCCATGGGACACCGCGTGCGACAGGCAGTAGGTCTGACATGCTGCCAGCAACTATGACCGCGTGGGTCGTGTCACATAGACAGTTTACAACACATTCTGTGATGTACGTGTTCACATCCCAGCCAATGAGTTTATCAACGATACCTGAGGGGGGTAATGTGATGAAGGCCTTTGCCAGGTCGAGGTAGGCTGTATGGACTGCAAGACCCCCATCAATGGCCTCGGTGACTGTCCCAAAAATGTCAACCATGCTTTAAAGGCATGAACCGACCCTGAACAAGACAAACCGTGTTGGATGCAAAGTATGCATGTCCCCTATGCGTTCATGTATGAGCCGCAGTATGATCCCTCCCCATGTCTTTGCAGATAGGTCTCCTCATGGTAATGGGACAGTAATAACCAGGGTCAGTGGAGGCATTGGCCCTGTGACATGGGACTACAGTTGCCATGTGACACAACCTGGGTACGTTACCTGAGGTGAGGCTACAAAGAAATAGCTGTCCTAACTGTGGGTCTAATTCCTCAATGAGATAGTGGAGTACACAGTCGGGTCACCAGCTGGTCTCATGGATGCTATGTCCACTACCCTGGAGAGAGCATGTCCCACCCGTGTGTCACAGAACATTTGGTGACCACAAACCGCTGGTACAGACATCTCCTCATGTGTGGGGGAGGGTGTGGAGATGTCCTCACCGAACTTGTCAGCCCGTATTTTGGCAATGTGTGTATGTTGAGTAAACTCCACCTCTTTGTGAACCCAGTCAGAGCATATGTGGGAGTGACCTCCCAGGTGTCGAGCATAGCAAATGAAGGTGGTATGATTGTCAGCCAGGTCCATGTAGGTATATCTGTGGAATGTGCCCTGGACCATGGCATTACAGTGTGTAACTCTACACATATGATGACCAAGGGTGTCATACCTCACAGGGTGTCTGCTCCGCCTTGTAGTAGCCACCTCCTCTTGTTGTACAGCCTGTGTATGGCTGGGGTACACCACACTGGATGCCTGGCATTGGTACAATGAACCACAGTTGGGTAAGGGAATGCCTGGTTCATGCAGTCCTGTAGGTACTGGTAGACGGCATATGTGATTGATGCAGTGGCTGCAGTACTGTCGACCACTGGCTCAGGCTCCTTAAAGGAGACCACAGTAGTGTGCAGAATTGTGAAGTCTGCCTCTGAGCAAGCAATGTGTATGGTAACTGGCAACACTCACAGCAACGGATGCCAATAGCAGAAGCCATTGTCCAAATAACATAGATTAACTTCGGCATGACAATATGTATTATCATACATGTATTGACACGTGTCTGCTAATTACAATTGCAAATGGCCGGTAAGACCAGTCTAAAGTTCCCATGATGTACCTAGTCTGGAGGTGTTGTTCCGACAATAAAGTGGCGATACCTCCCAACCGTGACCTCTGGGGATTAATTAAAGTGGTTGTTAACCTGCAACATTGCATGTACACCATTGGGTTCTGGTGTCGGAAAACATGGTTCCTGTAGCACTACACAGTATGGGTAGTCAAGCAGACATCCGCGATTGTTGAACACACAGCATCAGTGAAACCCACTGCTCACAAGGACACAGTCCGACAAGCTCTACACTTTACATATGCACAGTGGTGTCCATTGTAGGACCCAAAAATTCATTAAAGGACAGCGTGCCCGCTTCTTTCATCACCTACGTGAACTCATTGTCGTCACCACGTGACAGGTACACATATGCACCGCAAGCGTGTTTAATGTTGATGATAGCTGTCCATGAAATGCAGCACATATGCACAGAAATACCCAGGGTACCGGGTCCATAGAACTGCGTCCACATCACAGTCCCGCACACATGATGGATGTGTAATGGGTACTGTCGACTGTTGCAGTCAAGGGATTCTGGGTATGTAGAATCTGGGCTCGGTGTTGTTTCGCAGCCAATCCTTTGTCCCGCCCCGTGGGAGGGATGTGTGCATAGCACCTGCCTTACTCTCCGCTAATAATGCAAACCATCCACCGGAGAATGCTAAATGCAGGTGTGAAATGTGTACAGCCCTATACTAGTGTCCAGTAGGCAATTCTCATGGATGGACAACCGTGACGCCAAGATGGCACCCACAACTGCAAACCCGGGAAATTACACAGCCGCTTAAGGCATAACACAGGAAATACACATAGGGACTACAGTTGATATTCCACATACAAAGTTGGACCGCCGTACAACACCGCGTACACAGCACTGAATCTGCCAGCAACAGAATGAGGAGCACCCGCTACCATACAGCGGAACAGATGTGCGACCTGTGGAACACATACTAATGGCACACCCACAACGGCAAGTAGGATATGTAAACTCTGGCGTTCCCACCTATGCAGACAACATGGTTAAATGAATACATAGGTGATCAACATGTTTCGTGGTGTTATGTTGAAAATACAGTGACGGATATGTCCTATTGGGATGTCTGAGGTTTATATGAAGCAGTTGCTAACCAGCATCTTTGGATGTATGACATTTGTTCACAGTACTAAATCACCTGGTTACGTAGCACCATGTAGAATGGGTAGTCAAACAGACCTCCGCGATTGGGGAACATACAGCAGCAGTGAAAAGCACTGGCCAGTTGGACACAGTCCAGCAACATCTAACTTGACATATGCACATTGGTGTCCATTGAAGGACCCAAAAATACATTGTCACAGAACCCACTCCAGGCGTGTCCGAACAACACACGATGATATAGCCGTGACTACGGCACAGTTAGACATATGCACCACCAGCGTGTTAAGGTTGCTGACAAGAGTCCATGAAATGCAGGACATATGAACATAAATACCCAGATCGACGTGTCCATACATGTGAGTCCACATCCCAATCCCGCACGCATGAAGGATGTGTAATGGGTACTGTCGAGGGTTGCAGCCATGGGATTTTGGGTATGCATAAATGGGGCTCTGTGTTGTGTGGCAGATAATCCATTGTCCCGCCCCGTGGGAGGGATGTGGGCGTAGTACCTGCCTTACTCCCTACGAATAATGCAAAGCATCCACCGGAGAATGGTAAATGCAGGCGTGAAAAGTGTACAGCCCTATACCAGTGTCCAGTAGGCAATTCACATGGATGGACAAGCGTCTGAACAAGAATGCGCCCGTAACTGCATACCCGGTGGAATTACACAGCCGCAGTAAGGCATTACACAGGTAATACACATAGGGACTACACTTGACATTCCCCATACTAATAACACAGAGACCCAGATGAGAAGGTCCAAAGCAAAACTGAGGTACTGTAGAAACGGCCGGTGACCACTCAGAGCCCACCAGGAATTAGATGCAGTCACCATAGTTTATTGCAGCGCTTTTCATCTGCTTCATAAGCAGACTTCTTCAGAATACATACAATGCAGTTAAATGTACTACATTTAAAACCCTTAATTGGGCAGTAAATAAGATGTGCTAAGTATTCATTAAATGCCTTAAAGGCGAACAAGCTAAAAAGTCTACTCTGGTCACAGATTGCACACAGTGAGTAAATCAGACATTGCTTCAACATGTACATTCTTCCGAAAAATAATACTATATGTATTAATATGAAAGAAGACCCAACATAATGTTTTCCAAGTGTCTGAGTGTATACGTTACATATATATGTTCTAGGGATTGTGCCAATACATTAATAGAAGTAGAGACACCTAGTAATCTAAATGAACCCTAATATATAGAGATAAACACTATGATTATGACTAATGTAAAATATATCAATGGAATGTAAAGATTACAAATGTGGTAAAGTAAATATTCATTTACAAGGTTAGTTGAATAAAGCAATTCAGACATCCTTGTCAAAATACTAAAACAAGGCCAGCCAGGTGCTCTGTCTCACATGTACTGGGATGTTGTTCCACAGCATAGTGAGTGTCTGGGTGATGAATGTGTCCCACCAGCACATTCTATTAATGACAGTGCCAAGGTGTACGTCACCTGCCCTTGTGATTCTGAGGGATCTAGATTCTTTAGGTGAAGCATAGTCATCAAATCCGGGTTCGACCTGGCCTTGGATGCCAGGCACAGGTCACCTCTGGGCAAGTGGTATGCGACGGAATAGGGATGGAACCCTTTCAGTTGGTCAGCATAACACATATTTCTGAGACCCTGCATCCGTTTGTGGATGAACTGTCGGGGGCTTTCCACCTGCTGCAGGTGTTGGGTCACAGACATTGTCTAGCCGGCATTGTACTCAATCATAGGTGTAACACGTAATGAGTACAAGGAGACAATGACCTACCCTGATCTACATGTGAATCCCTGCACAAACAGGTGGGCAATGTAGAAGTCCCAACGAACCACGATAGCAACGTGTGTGTTGAACGAATGGTGACCGACAACCCCTGTCCCCTGATCCCTGGTAATCACCCCTGCGCTCAGTGGACTGCCACCCATATGCTGGACAGGGGTGTCCTAGTACTCCTCGACAGGTATGATGTTGCATTACCTTGCATTTAGCTGTAGGCCATGTCCCTGCAGCAGATATGCATATCTGGGAGGCCCCTTTGAAGGATATCCGTGTCAGATGTCTGTCCCACTATGGCACCTGTTTCGCAGTCATCTACAAACAATGTCGCCCATAACACCCTGTGTGTGCCTGTACTGTGGAAATGTAGATGTATAAGAGGAGTGGACCCATGGAAGAGCCCCGTGGGACACCGCCTGCGACAGGCAGTAGGTCCGACATGCTGCCAGCAACTATGACCGCGTGGGCCGTGTCACATAGCCAGTTTACAACCCATCCTGCGATGTACGTGTTCACATCCAAGCCGATGGGTTTATCAATGATACCTGAGGGGGGTGATGTGTTGAAGGCCTTTGCTAGGTCGAGGTAGGCTGTATGGACTGCAAGACCCCCATCAATGGCCTCGGTGACTGTTGCAAAAACATCAAACATGCTTTAAACGCATGAACCGCCCCTGACCAAGCCAAACCGTGTTGGATGCAAAGTATGCAGGTCCCCTATGCCTTCATCTACGAGCCGCAGTATGATCCCTTCCCATGTCTTTGCAGATAGGTCTCCTCATGGTAATGGGACAGTAATAACCAGGGCCACTGGAGGCATTGGCCCTGTGACGTGGAACCACAGTCGCCGTGCGACACAACCCGGGTACGTTACCCGAGGTGAGGCTACAAACAAACAGTTGTCCTAACTGTGGGTCTAATTCCTCAATGAGATCATGGAGTACACAGTCGGGTCACCAGCTGGTCCCATGGATGCTATGTTCACTACCCTGGAGAGAGCATGTCCCACCCGTGCGTCACAGAACATTTGGGGACCACAAACCGCCAGTACAGACATCTCGTCATGTGGGGGGGAGGGTGTGTAGATGTCCTCACCGAACCTGTCAGCCCGTATTTTGGCAATGTGTGTATGTTGAGTAAACTCCACATCATCGTGAACCCAGTCAGAGCATATGTGGGAGTGACCTGGCAGGTGTCCAGCATAGCAAATGAAGGCTGTATGATTGTCAGCCAGGTTCATGTAGATATATCTGTGGAACGTGCCCCGGACCATGTCATGACAGCCTGTAGCTCTACACATATAATGACCAAGGGTGTCATACCTCACAAGGTGTCTGCTCCGCCTTGTAGTAGGCACCTCCTCTCGCTGTACAGCTTGTGTATGGCTGGGGTACACCACACTGGATGCTTGGCATTGGTACAATGAACCACAGTTGGGTAAGGGAATGCCTGATCCATGCAGTCCTGTAGGTACCGGTAGACGGCATATGTAAGTGATGCAGTGGCTGCAGTACTGTTGACCACTGGCTCAGGGTCCTTAAAGGAGACCACAGTAGTGTTCAGATTTGTGAATTCTGCCTTTGAGAAAGCCATGTGTATGGTAACCGGCAACACCCACAGCAATGGATGTCAATAGCAGAAGCCATTGTCCAAATAACATAGATTAACTTCGGCATGACAATATGTATTATCATACATGTATTGACACGTGTCTGCTAATCACACTTGCAAATGGCCGGTAAGACCGGGCTAAAGTGCCCGTGATTTACCTAGTCTGGAGGTGTCATTCCGACAATGAAGTGGCGATACTTCCCAACCGGGACCTCTGGGGATTAATTAAAGCGGTTGTTAACCTGCAACATTGGATGTACAACATTTGGTTCCGGTCTCGGAAAACATGGTTTCCGTAGCACTACACACTATGGGTAGTCAAGCAGACATCCGCGATTGGTGAACACACAGCAGCAGTCAAACCCACTGGCCACAGTCCGACAAGCTCTACACTTTACATATGCACAGTGGTGTCCATTGTAGGACCCAAAAATTTCATTCATTGAATGCCTGCTAGCTTCCTGCATCACTCACGTGAACTCAGTGTCGTCACCACGTCACAGCTACACATATGCACCGCAAGCGTGTTCAATGTTGATGATAGCTGTCCATGAAATGCAGCACATATGCACAGAAATACCCAGGGTACCGAGTCCATAGAGGTGCGTCCACATCATAGTCCCGCACACATGAAGGATGTGTGATGGGTAGTGTCGACTGTTGCACTCAAGGGATGTGGGCATAGTACTTGCCTTACTCCCCACTAATAATGCAAAGCATCCACCATAGAATGCTAAATGCAGGTGTGAAATGTGTACAGCCCTTTACCAGTGTCCAGTAGGCAATTCACATGGATGGATAAGCGTATGACCAAGATGGCACCCATAACTGCAAACCCGGTGGAATTACACTGCCGCAGTAAGGCATTACACAGGTAATACACATAGGGACTACACTTGACATTCCCCATACAAAAAACACAGACAACCAGCTGAGAAAGTCCAAAGCAAAAATGAGGTACTGTAGACACCGTCAGTGACCACTCAGAGCCCACCAGGAATTAAATGCAGTCACCATAGTTTATTGAAGCTCTTTCTGTCTGCTTCATAAGCAGACTTATTCAGAATACATACAATGCAGTCCAACCTACTACATTTAAAACCCTTAATTGGTCAGTAAATTAGATGTGCTAAGTATTAATTAAATGCCTTAAAGGCAAACAAGCAAACAAACTTTACTTGGGTTACAGATACCACACAGTGAGTAAATCAGACATTGCTTCAAAAGGTACATTCTTCATAGGAAAATAAAAATATATGTATATATATGAAAGAAGAACCAACATAATGTTTTCCAAATGTCTGACTGTTTAAGCTACGTATATATGTTCTAGGGATTGTGCCAATATATTAAAAGAACTACAGACACCTAGTAATATAAATGAACCATAATATATAGAGATAAACCTTATGATTATGACTAATGTAAAATATATCAATGAAATGTAAAGATTCACAATGTGGTAAAGTAAATATTCATTTAGAAGGTTAGTTAAATAAATCAATTCAGACATCCTTGTCAAAACTACTAACACAAGGCCAGCGAGGTGCTCGGCCTCACATGTACTGGGATGTTGTTCCACAGCATAGTGAGTGTCTGGGTGATGAATGTGTCCCACCAGCACGTTCTATTAATGACAGTGTCAAGGTGTACGTCACCTGCCCTTGTGGTTCTGAGGGATCTAGATTCTTTAGGTGAAGCATAGTCATCAGATCTGGGTTCAACATGGCCTTGTATGCCAGGCACAGGTCACCTCTGGGCAAGTGGTATGCGACTGAATAGAGCTGGAATCCTTTCAGTCAGTCAGCATAACACATATTCCGAGACCCTGCATCTGTTTGTCGATGAACTGTTGGGGCCTTTCCAGCTGCTGCAAGTGTCGGGTCAGATACATTCTGAACGGGGCATTGTACCCAATCATAGGTGTAATGAGTGATGAGTACAAGGGGACAATGACCTCCTCTGATCTAGATGTGAATCCCTTTATGATGATGTGGGCAATGTTGAAGGTCTACCTAACTACGTTAGCAACGTGTGTCGAACGAACGGTTAACAACAACCCGGGTCCCCAGATCCCTGGTAACTCCCTCTGTGCTCAGTGGATTGCCACCTATATGGTAGCTAGGGGTAACCTTGTTATTCCTGAAGGGTATGACTATGCATTTCCTGGCATTTAGCTGTAGGCCATGTCTCTGGCACCACTTATCCACATCTGTGAGGCCCTCCTGAAGGATATCTGTGTCAGATGTGTGTCCGACTATGGCACCCAGTTTGCAGTCATCTGCAAACATTGTCAGCCATAACCCCCCTGTGTTTGCTTGTACTTTGGAAATGTAGATGCTGAAAAATAGTGGACCCAGGACTGAGCCCCGTGGGACACCACCTGTGACCGGCTGTGAGTATGACATGGTGCCATCAACTCTGACCATGTGGGTTCTGTGACTTAGCCAGTTTGCAACCCATATGGCGATGTATGGATTTACATTCAAGTTGACGGGTTTATCAATGATACCCGAGGGGGGTATTGTGTCGAAGGCCTTTGCCAGGTTGAGGTAGGCTGTATGGACTGCTTTACCCTCATCAATGGCCTTGGTGACTGATCCTAAAAAGTCAAACACGTGTAAAAGGCATGATCTGCCTTTGACCAAGCCAAACTGGGTTGGATCCAAAGTATGCAAGTCCCCTATGTCTTTATCTATGAGTTCCATTATGATCCTTCTCCATGGCTTTGCAGATAAGGCTTGTCAAGCTAATGGGATGGTAATTACCAGGGTCAGTGGAGGCACCATCCTTGTGAAGTGTGACTACAGTCGCCTTGTGCTACTACTTGGGTACATATCCTGAGGTGAGGCTAAGATTAAACAGCTGTCCTAACTGTGGGTTTAATTCCCCATAGAGTTCATGGAGTACACAGCTGGGACACCATCTGGTCCCATGGATGCTGTGTTTACTGCCTTGGAGAGAGCATTTCCCACCTGTGCGTTACAGATGTTCCAGGATTTACAATCCTCTGGTATAGATATCTCTCCATGTGGGGGGGGGGAGAAGTTAGCACCGAACCTGTCAGCCAGTATGTTGGCAATGTGTGTAGGTTCAGTCATCTTCACATCATTCTGAACCCAGTCTGAGCATATCTGGGAGTGTCCTCCCAGGTGTCCAACATAGCTAAAGAAGGCCTTATGATTGTCTGTTGAGTCCTTGTTAATTTCTCTGTTGAATTTCCCCTGGATGATTTCATGACAGCTTGTAGTTCTTCACATATAATGAGCAAGGGTGTCTTACCTTACAAGTATTCCGCTTCAACTTGTAGCAGCTACCTCCTGTCGTTGTAGAGCTTGTTCATGGCTGGGGTCCACCAGACTGGATGCTTGTCTTTGGTACAAAGAGTCTCAGTTTTGTATGGGATTGCCTGATCCATGCAGTCCTGTAGGTGCTGGTGGAAGGCATATGTACGTGATTCAGCGGTTTGAGTAATGTTCACCACTGGCTCAGGGGCCTTAAAGGAGACCACAGTAGTGTTCAGAAGTGTGAAATCGGCTTTTGAGAAAGGCATATGTATGGTACCCGGCACCACTGTACACATGGAACATCATAGCAATAAACCACGGCCGGATGTGGGTAATGCTGGACATACCCACGGCAGACGTGGTGCATTCCCGAGTCCGATGCCCGAGGGACCACACACATAGCCGGCCTTAGGCATAGGCCAACTAGGCAGCCGTCTAGGGCGTTGCTCTACTCGGGCCACCTTTCCAGACTTTATTTGGTGTAGGTAGACCAGGAGGGGGGTAGCGGGTGATGTGGCGGTGGCACCATGGAGTCCTTCTGCCTAGGGCACCACTTAACCTAAGGCCACTCTTGCCGTGGGTAAATACAGCAGTACCCACACCCAGACGCGGGTCATTGCTAGTATGCCATATCATCTATGGAAAGAAACCATATATTCCCAGACATAATGGAACAGCATAATGCCTGTCCGCCGCCCAAACGCAGACATACGGCACCCGCGGTGCGGACGTACTGCGCGAGATGTCCGTTACCAATGTCGACACTGTCTCGCTTTGTGAAACAAAGTCAACATAGCGATTCAATACTAAACAGCGACGGAGAGCCCGATGTCCCCGTGGCTGAGCTGTTCAACCTGTTCCGCCATGTTAAATGTGTGTAGCAGAGCGGAACTGGCCCAAACTAAGCAACGGACATGTCTGTGGCTCAGTGAAAGCCGTCACGCAATGTTAAACCCATGTAATATAGCGACACAGGTTATACATACCGAGGGTTACTAATGGAAATAGGTCCGTTCGACCAGACCGTGTGCAATTAGTATAACAAGATCTACAACGGGTACACCGGCCAATCAGCGCACACGGTTATGAATAATGGGGGGGGGGACATGGTATCATAGACACGGACAAACCATGCCCATGTGACTCATCTAACATTTGTACACGGTCAGGGCAGTTCCGTACACTGGGCGGACAAGACCAAACCCAAAGCACCACAGGAACACCCTGACAATCGAAGGCCTGTATGCGTAGGGGATATAAGCACCTGTGATCTGAACATCCCTGCGGTCACGACATGCATCCTGGGCCATGAGCGAGAGGGAATAAGGAATGTTTAACATGCAGTACCGCACCTTTCCCAGCAGGAGAATGGATGCCTGTGACGGGCGTGAGTGGGGGGGGGGGGATATGTAAATGTAGCTAAGTACCATGGGTATGCATATTAATGACACCAAACAGCTAACGTGTAGTGGTCACAGTAACCTGCAAACGTGAATGCAGTCACGTTTGAATTACAACTATAGAACATATACATGTGAACGTGTACATAATGCGTCCATGCTGCAAAGACTGTTACATGTATAAAGGTGTAAGTGCGTTCTGCACACATCCGTCAACCGGATCAGAGATATGTTACCGGAATAGTCACAACTAACACACACCACGTAACCACACAGACCCAGTAAACATATATAAACAGAATACGGATATGCATGTGCGCCTGCGCGTAACCCACAATTAGGAAATGCGAGTGTGCGTGTGTGATCCACTCGAAGCAGGGAAGGTTAAGGATGTGTCCTCCACGTCAACCAGACATGTCGCAAAAATGTTAGCCTCTGAAAGTATGGAATCGGGCAATGCCATGTAAAGTACCGTTAGAAATAGTGAGAAACACACGGTATGTGATGAGACAAACATAGACTGTGGATAGAATAACGTGTGTTAGTAGTATGGATTGATGACGGTTATGCATCAGTAACCCCACCCACTTGTCAGAAGGTGCCCCCATACGAATTGCGTTCAGTTGTCTCACACTTGTTGACCGGGCTAGGCTAGCTGGATATATGTCCAGTGTCAGCAGAGGCCCGTGTAGACATTCTCCACACACAATAATAGCCCAACATACCAAAGTACTGAAAACAAACTGGAACAGACCACCACAATAAATGGATAAAAACACAAGTCTTTAATCGAACTTAAATCGGACAAGCGCCAAGGTACAACACGCTTCTTCAGATCCTTAAGCAAAACTAAGTTCTAAAATGCAGTACTTGTACTTTCTGAAACAGACACACCTCTCCAATATAGTGTGCAGCTAATTAACAAATGAATAGTTAATTGAACAATCAATCAACTAATTAGTCTGTTCTGCAGTACTGAAAACTTCTGACACATTGTTCCTCAGCTTAAACACTGTATAAACTAGCTAAAACATATATCAAAATACAAGGATATAAAAACAACATCAAACTAAAATACAACTTGGGATTAGAGATCATATTAAACTCTCTCAAGCATGAAATGTACATAAGCAAAAACAGACATCTCATAAAATGCAGTCAGAAATGCATCATGTTAAAACGGAATGCATCATAATAAACAATGCATCATAATAAACTTATGTGTGCTCACCAGCGAAAGAGCAAAACAGAGAGAATAAAAAGGAGAATGAAAAAACACATAGCAATACCAGCCACAATGTATGTAGGCAGCAGCGATACATGTACACAAGCAAAAACATAAATCTCCCATCGGCTTACTCAGCAATACCTTCAGAATAATTCCAATCCACATCCAATAGCCACAATAGCAGAGATCTAACACTCTATAATAAATCACTAAGTGTATATATGAAACCTATCACTGAAATCATGTTCAGTTCACACTAAACTATCACTCATGACATTAGGAGTTCCATCCAGAACTCTACAGACAATACTGAAGAGCCCTAAAGTTTGCTGTTAACATCAGTTACAGCCATCTACATACCATACTCGATCATTTCCCATAATCGCCATCTATGTCAAGCAGCCATAACTAACCGCTATTCTGCCTCCGTGGGATCACAAATTCATGCAACCGTTGGCACCCTGGCTGAAAAAATGCTGTTATATACTCACAACGATACCATAAAAAACCTCCAGATGCATATGCACGTTGTATGCAACCATCCAAGCAAAGACACATATTTAACAATCTAATTCCATCTATAAACACTAAACGTCTCTGCCAAACTCTGTCGCAAAAATTGTCGCAAGTACGTAGACGTCAACACCAAAGTAAACACTGATCTTCCGATCACCCATTACAAAGGGTCCATAGATGTATCAACTTGGATGTGTCGACAACACCAACCATCAGCATACGAAAAACACTGGTGAATAAAAAGTACTGGTGAATAAAAAGTACTGGTGAATAAAAAGTAACCACAGCCACCAGCTGGAGAAAAACCATCACCCGCTATATAAAACATGGCTCTGGGATATATATTGCCTATAAATAAAGAACAATCTGCATAAAGGTGTCAAATACAGCCTAATTACCGAGTTATGAAATCATGGCTAAACTCTACATTGTAATGCATCAGCCTGTCTAAAACCTATGTACATATCTAAGTATGCCTCATCCTCTGAAAACAAAGTCAAATACATATATAAAGGGTAAAAACCTATATAAAGGGGTAATAACCAATAACCCCTTAGTTGGATTATTATAATTAACTTTGTGGGCACATCCATCAAATAGCTGACATCTCTGATTTCATAGCTTTTCAAAGGTGAGACTAAATCAAAGCCTATATAAAGATCCCACCTGTGGCCTCAAACTTCACATAACACTCCCTTGTAAATGAATGCATGTGAGAACATATAATATCAGGATTAAAACTTCTATATATACATTATGTTACTATGATATGGGCAACTGAAATGCAAGCCTATATAACCATACATACAGATCTAGAGGTGTATGTATGCGTTATAACCTACTGATGGTATGTCTAACTCCTATACAAAATGCATTCATCCGAAAAATCTAACAAAACTATAAACCATATTTCATGAATATATGAAAATGCACTCCCATCATGTACATGTACATATAGTTAGACCAAAACTCCTGTTTCACAACAAGAAATGTGTACCTAGATGTGCTTTACAGAAGAATAACTGTATCTTCACCACCACTTATTTGAGTGAACGTGCCATTCTTGTCTATGGAGTTGACCAATGCAGATGCGGAAAACAATCATGTTAATGTGGAGAATATTCATGACTTTAATGTGAGTCTTAAAGAACTAGAAAACACGCTATATAAGTTACAGAGACTTACATGGCAAAGAAGGCACTTTGAAGCATGTTTACACTTCAAATTAGTGCCGAGAGGTATGAGGGTTCTCTGCATGCCTACCTATGGCAACAGCCATCCAGACTTACTAAAGAGGTGGCAGCAGATGAACCTTGAGTTGAGTTTTGGCTATTTAAAGCTACTCATAGAATATTTTACTCCTCAGGAAGATGAGCTGAAGAATAAAGCCGAGACACTGTATAAAGATGTCCTAGAGAATTTCAAAGGGGCTATGTTTGAGCAACGGATAGATTCCATACTCAACCAAACCTCTGCATATGGAGAGAGACTGCAACAGATTAAAATGCGTAAGTTACAACGCGATCATTTCGATTTTACTAACAGCCAGGTTTTCGTTGGCCCAGGAATAGAGAGACAATGCACAAACACCATTCACTAATCGTGATGTGGGTGTTACCAACAGCAATCAAATTGGCGTTTCCCCTTTAACTGAGGCAGCAATGACAACGGATGTTCCGGTTTCCTCCATGGAAGCTCCGTCTCTGTTTGCGACAGAGACAGATAACACGCCACCGCCTAATCAGCTAGCACTTCAGCCAAGTTCACATAATTTAGGGCTAAACCGAAGATAGCCCAAACCAACATAGAGCGTTTTACCGCTCCCAGTACAACAGCAGCATTTTACGAGAGGCAGGTCCAACAGCAGGGGCAGAATGAAGAGGAAATACTGGAGAACAGCAGTTCCAGAGAGGGAGAGCAAAGAATTGAAGAACTTGACGGTTAATCTGTCCAAATATAGGTTAACCCCTGTAGATGAAACTTTACTGAATCGTGGCTTAAACTATATTCCAGCTCAGGTGAGTAACCTGCCTGAATTGTTAACTGACCTAAGACTCTTCATACGGAGTTTGTCTCTGAAACTTTTCTTTAATCAGCAGAGCAACTCACTAGACTCCACAGACAATGAAAGTCATAACAAACTTAATTTCAAGAAAAAGAGCGTGTTTACACCAGCGCCATCACCAGTAGCAGAATGTTTCTTGAGAAGCTGTGAGAATGACTTTTATAGGTACTTTTACAATCATAAGCACAGTGCTCCATTCTTTAACACCTGTACCAAAGAATGGGACAGTATATATGAGTTGAAACGTGAGAGGGAGCTGGTTGTGAAACCAGCAGATAAAGGAGGGGCCATTGTTTTGTTAGATACAGAAATGTATATTAAGAGCATGTTAGAGCTTCTGAATGAAGCAGCCACTTATAAACCGATTTCTAATATGGAGTTTGAAAAGGTGGTGTATGATATACATCAAGAGTTGTATGAGTATGTTATGTCCAGACAGATTGACTATGAACTGTACCAATACTTTTTTGTTGAGAAGCCCAAAATACCTTACATCAAAGGGCTTCCCAAGATCCACAAGGGTATTTTTCCACCACCCATGAGACCTATAGTGGTTGGGCAGGGCTGGGCTACAGAGACTCTATCTGCATACTTAGAAAAAAGGTTGAGACCTTTAGTATCTGAAACAAGTTCTATTCTTAAGGATACTTATGATCTGTTAGACAGCTTTGATGAATACCCTATGGGTTTGGATAGAGTTCAGTTGTTTGTGACCTTGGATGTGAAAAACCTTTTTACCTCAATACCGAATGACTTTGGTCTGGAAGCATTGAGGGATATCATTCATACGAGCAAGAAGTTTAGCAATAATGATGAGATCTTGCTATGCGCCATTATGGAATTGGTTTTGACGCATAATGTTTTCAAGTTTAGAGACCAGCTCTATTTACAGCAATGGGGGGTTGCCATGGCACCCCCGCGCTAACACGACGTCAATCTGGTCATGCTCCATTGTGAGCGTACCTTCTTGTTTAATAATGATTGGTTTAAGAAGGTCAGTCTATACAAAAGGTTCGTGGATGATATACTGATGTTTTGGCATGGGAGTAATGATGAACTCCTGACCTTTGTGGAATATATGGAATCCACGACAGGATTCCTGAGGTTCACAGTTAATTCATCCACTGATAGGGTTGACTATCTAGACCTTACCATATACAGAGGAATACAGGGGAACTTGGAAACCACTCTGTACAGGAAGGAATGTTGGAGAAATAGCTTGCTACAATATAATAGCTTTCATCCAAGATTTGTGTTCGATAGCATAGTGAAGAGTCAATTTACCAGGGTCAGAAGATTATGTAAGACAGAGTCTGAACTACATAAACAAAGCCAGTTCCTTTTAGAATGTTTTGAAGAGAGGGGTTACGACAAACGTAAGACAGAACTCATTAGAGATTCCGTTTTATTGGGTCAGAGTATGCAACAAAGTAATGCCAGAATATATGATGGTTCGAGAAGAAACAGGAGGAATTTTGATAACACCAAGGTGAGGTTGAACCTTAGATATACTAGTGACATCAAACACATCAGAGATATAATAAGTAAGAACTGGCATATTTTATTGACTGACCAACGTATTATGAAGCTAGTAGGCCCAGTACCCTCCTACACCTATTATAACAGTAAGAACCTGAAGAGATTACTATGTGTAGAACCCAGTCAGACAATTAGACCGAAGACATCCAGGGGAGATGCTCCTGGCACTTTTTCTTGTCAGAGATGTAACATCTGCAAATACATTACATTGGAGCAGATGTTTACACATCCTACTCTGCCCTATAGATTTGAACCACGATTTAAAGCTACATGTGAGGATAGAAATTTGATATATTTGGCTGATTGTGTGATGTGTAGTGCTTTTTACGTGGGGATGACAACGAGATCACTGAAAGAAAGGGTGCAAGAACACGTTAATGACATTTTGAAGAGTGACATAAAGAACGCCCTTGAAACATATCACGACAAACAGGGACACTCTTTCAGATTTAGGGTTCTACAGAAGGTGACACCCAGTAAGAGGGAAGGGGACATATTTAATGACCTGGAACAAGTGGAATTGAGTTGGATTTTTAAACTTAAGGCTCAATATGAGCCGGGGTTAAATCAATATGTGAGCATTAGGGCCCCTTTAAAGGCACGTTCACTCAAATAAGTGGTGGTGAAGATACAGTTATTCTTCTGTAAAGCACATCTAGGTACACATTTCTTGTTGTGAAACAGGAGTTTTGGTCTAACTATATGTACATGTACATGTTGGGAGTGCATTTTCATATATTCATGAAATATGGTTTATAGTTTTGTTAGATTTTTCGGATGAATGCATTTTGTATAGGAGTTAGACATACCATCAGTAGGTTATAACGCATACATACACCTCTAGATCTGTATGTATGGTTATATAGGCTTGCATTTCAGTTGCCCATATCATAGTAACATAATGTATATATAGAAGTTTTAATCCTGATATTATATGTTCTCACATGCATTCATTTACAAGGGAGTGTTATGTGAAGTTTGAGGCCACAGGTGGGATCTTTATATAGGCTTTGATTTAGTCTCACCTTTGAAAAGCTATGAAATCAGAGATGTCAGCTATTTGATGGATGTGCCCACAAAGTTAATTATAATAATCCAACTAAGGGGTTATTGGTTATTACCCCTTTATATAGGTTTTTACCCTTTATATATGTATTTGACTTTGTTTTCAGAGGATGAGGCATACTTAGATATGTACATAGGTTTTAGACAGGCTGATGCATTACAATGTAGAGTTTAGCCATGATTTCATAACTCGGTAATTAGGCTGTATTTGACACCTTTATGCAGATTGTTCTTTATTTATAGGCAATATATATCCCAGAGCCATGTTTTATATAGCGGGTGATGGTTTTTCTCCAGCTGGTGGCTGTGGTTACTTTTTATTCACCAGTACTTTTTATTCACCAGTGTTTTTCGTATGCTGATGGTTGGTGTTGTCGACACATCCAAGTTGATACATCTATGGACCCTTTGTAATGGGTGATCGGAAGATCAGTGTTTACTTTGGTGTTGACGTCTACGTACTTGCGACAATTTTTGCGACAGAGTTTGGCAGAGACGTTTAGTGTTTATAGATGGAATTAGATTGTTAAATATGTGTCTTTGCTTGGATGGTTGCATACAACGTGCATATGCGTCTGGAGGTTTTTTATGGTATCAGGTTGTGAGTATATAACAGCATTTTTTCAGCCAGGGTGCCAACGGTTGCGTGAATTTGTGATCCGCTGGAGGCGAATAGCGTTAGTTATGGCTGCTTGACATAGATGGCGATTATGGGAAATGATCGAGTATGGTATGTAGATGGCTGTAACTGATGTTAACAGCAAACTTTAGGGCTCTTCAGTATTGTCTGTAGAGTTCTGGATGGAACTCCTAATGTCATGAGTGATAGTTTAGTGTGAACTGAACATGATTTCAGTGATAGGTTTCATATATACACTTAGTGATTTATTATAGAGTGTTAGATCTCTGCTATTGTGGCTATTGGATGTGGATTGGAATTATTCTGAAGGTATTGCTGAGTAAGCCGATGGGAGATTTATGTTTTTGCTTGTGTACATGTATCGCTGCCTACATACATTGTGGCTGGTATTGCTATGTGTTTTTTCATTCTCCTTTTTATTCTCTCTGTTTTGCTCTTTCGCTGGTGAGCACACATACGTTTATTATGATGCATTGTTTATTATGATGCATTCCGTTTTAACATGATGCATTTCTGACTGCATTTTATGAGATGTCTGTTTTTGCTTATGTACATTTCATGCTTGAGAGAGTTTAATATGATCTCTAATCCCAAGTTGTATTTTAGTTTGATGTTGTTTTTATATCCTTGTATTTTGATATATGTTTTAGCTAGTTTATACAGTGTTTAAGCTGAGGAACAATGTGTCAGAAGTTTTCAGTACTGCAGAACAGACTAATTAGTTAATTGATTGTTCAATTAACTATTCATTTGTTAATTAGCTGCACACTATATTGGAGAGGTGTGTCTGTTTCAGAAAGTACAAGTACTGCATTTTAGAACTTAGTTTTGTTTAAGGATCTGAAGAAGCGTGTTGTAGACGCGAAAGCGCTTGTCCGATTTAAGTTCGATTAAAGACTTGTGTTTTTATCCATTTATTGTGGTGGTCTGTTCCAGTTTGTTTTCAGTACGTTTGGTTTTGGTGTTTGAAGCAGACCTTTGGGCAACAGCGTCTCCTTGTTGATACATACCAAAGTACTCATATATGTAACCAAAGAAGAACAACAATAGCAAGTGTCCTGAAAGGACTGGTTCCACACAGATCCCAGACGACAGACAGATATATGGCCAGTGGAAGCACGTCACAATTATGGGATCAGGTCCCTAAAGTAGCAAGAAGGTCACACATGACACGCCAGCGAATTGCCAGATAGACACTGGTCAATGTAACACACAGCAAGAGTAAGGGCCAACCAGCCGTACACCCTGCCAGAACCTGTACAGTGGAAAGGTATGGCATGGTAATTGATGTGTGTACACAGGTAATCCACAGACAGTAACAAAGAAAGGTATGAAACGAGGGGTTCACATGTATACATCTACACACAGCAGTCCGACGGCCCGTATATATGACGCATGGACATAGATTTGTCAGTTGAAAACAAGATGTAAACAACTACAGTTTATTCCATGTCATATTGATATAGTTATAATACAGTCATATTCATATGTAACTTTGTGACTCATTTACATTCATAATTATAAAATATATGCTTAAATTGTACTTATTGATTCCATGCTTTGGAATCGTAATGCTACAATTATACACATTGATATACAATATCATGATCAACAGACTACATTCTAAGGTTTACTCACAACAATTATCAACTATGTTTCAATATACTGATTGTATTGACCAATATTGTATTTATATTAACACATTGTTGTCGTATTATTGTTTCCATTAAGTAATGTATGCAACACTGATTTGTATATGTCACGTTATCATCAAGACTTGGAGCACTGTCCACTTAACTATGAGCAGGTTTATTGATTAACTGACTTTAAACTGACTCTGAAGGAAGTGTATAAGGGACGAGTATGTAATGTATTTCGTACTCCGACGATGACCCATGTTAGTGGGTGAAAGAGCTCAGTATCTTTTGACTGTGGAGTGTATCGTTTTTGTCATTGTCTGTTTTGGCCGATATATGTTCAATAATGTCTTTTATGAAGATGAGCAGGACTCAAGGTTTGCTGTATTTCCGCTTAGTGGCACGTGGATATAGATAGGCCAAGTAATACATAATATGGGTAGTCAAGCAGACATCCGCGATTGGGGAACATACAGCGGCAGTCAAAACCACTGGCCAGATGGTGACAGTCCAACACGTTCTACACTTTACATATGCAAATTGGTGTCCATTGTAGGACTCCAAAAATTGTTCCGTTTGCAATATCGACCAGCTGTGATCGACTCAGACAGAGTGACAGCCGTGACTACGGCACAGCTAGACATATGCACCACCAGCGTGTTTAAGGTTGATGATAACTGTCCATGAAATGCAGGACATATGAACAGAAATCCCCAGATTGTCATGTCCATAGAAGTGCGTCCACATCCCAGTCCCGCACACATGACGGATGTGTAATGGGTACAGTGGAGGGTTGCAGCCATGGGATCCTGGGTATGCAAAAATGGGGCTCGGTGTTGTTTGGCAGATAATCCGTTGTCCCGCCCCGTGGGAGGGCTGTGGGTATAGCACGTGCCTTACTCCCCACTAATGATGCAAAGCATCCACTGGATAATGCTAAAAGCAGGTGTGAAATGTGTATAGCCCTATATCAGTGTCCAGTAGGCAATTCCCATGGATGGACAAGTGTACGACCAAGATGGCACCTATAACTGGAAACCTGCTGGAATTACACAGCTGCAGTAAGGCATAACACAGGAAATACAGATAGGGACTACAGAAGACACTCCCCAGACAAAGTCAGACCGCCGTCGAATACCGGGCGCATACAGCACTCGATCTGCCAGCAACAACATGAGGATCACTCGCTTCCATACTGCGGAACAAATGGGCGACCTGTGGAACACATACTAATGGCACACTAACAACTTCAACTAGGAAGGTCATACGATGTTTCAACACTAGCGTTCCCGCATATAACGAACATCCTTCAATGAATAAATAGGGTATACATGTTCTGGCTGTGTTATATTGACAATACAGTGGCGTATATGTCCTACTGGGCCTTCTGAGGATTACTTAAAGCAGTTGCCAACCTGCAGCATTACATCAATACCATTTGGGTTAATCGTAGTAGAACATGGGTTTCGTAGCACGACATAATATGTGTATTGAAACACACATCCGCGATTGGGGAACATACAGAAGCGGTCACAACCACTGGCCAGATGGACACAGTCCAACATGTTCTAAATTTTACATATGCACATTTGTGTCCATTGTAGGACCCAAAAATGTATCCTTTTGCAACACCAACCGGGTGCGAGCGGAAGACCAAGATGAACTACAGCCGTGACTACGGCACAGCTACATATATGCACCGCCAGCGTGTTCAAGGTTGATGACAACTGTCCATGAAATGCGGGACATATGCACAGAAATCCCCAGATTGTCAAGTCCACAGATGTGCGTCAACATCCCATTCCCGCATACATGGAGGATTTGCAATGGTTACTGTCGAGGGTTGCAGCCATGGGATCGTGGGTATGCAGAAATGGGTGTTGGAGATGATTGGCAGATGATCCATTGTCCCGCCCCGTGGGAGGGATGTGGGTACAGAACATGCCTTACCCCCCACCAATAATGACAATCATCCACCGGAGAATGCTACATGCAGCTGTGAAATGGGTACAGCCCTACACCAGTGTCCAGTAGGCATTTCCCAAGGATGGACACACGTACGGACAAGATGGCACCCATAATAGCAAACCTGGTGGAATCACACAGCCGTAGTAAGGCATAACACAGGAAATACAGATGGAAACAACAGTAGACACACCCCATAGAAATCTATCCTGCCGTGCGAATCCCGGCGTACACAGCAACCAAGCTGCTAGCAAGTATATGGGGATCACCCGCTTCCACTCCGCGGAACATACGGGCGACCTGTGGAACACATATTAATGGCACACCAACAACGCCAACTAGGAAGGTCATAGTATGTTTAAACTATGGCGTTCCCACCCATAAATAACATTATTTCATGAATAAATAGGTTCTACATGTACCGGCTGTGTTATAATGACAATACAGTGGCGGATAGTTCACAATGGTACCTCTGAGGATTACTTAAAGCAGTTGCCAACCTGCAGTACTACAGTAACACCATATGGGTTAATTGTGGAAGGACACGGGTTCCGTAGCACTACATAATATGGGTAGGCAAACAGACATCCGCGACTGGGGAACATACAGCGGCAGTCAAACCCACTGGCCGAATGGACACAGTCCAACATGTTCTACACTTTACATATGCACATCGGTGTCCATTGTAGGACCCAAAAATTTCTCCTTACGTGTTGGCAACAGGCTGCGATCGTGTGACCCAGAAGAGGTGACAGCCGTGACTACAGCACAGGTAGATATATGCACCACAAGCGTCTTCAAGGGTGATGACAAGTGTCCAAGAAATGCAGGACATATGAATAGGACTCCCCAGGTTGCTGCGTCCATAGACGTGCGTTCACATCCCATTCCCGCACACATGAAGGATGTGCAATGGGTACTGTCGAGGGTTGCAGACATGGGATCGTGGGTATGCAAAAATGGGTCTCGGTGTGGATTGGTAGATGATTCGTTGTCCCACCCCGTGTGAGGGACGAGTTCTTAAATCTCACATTGTTGATTGTGAACAGTTGCAGAATTTGCTTTTTTCCGAAGAAGTTGTGAAAGCAACGAAAACGTTGCATGTTTTAATAAACTGTTTAAACGTTAAGAAGACTTGTGTTGTGTCGAACTACGGGGACTATTCTTGCCGCAGGTTGCTGGTTTGTTTGTTTTTCATGGTTTTGCAGTTTTCCATATTTCCGTAGTATGATATTGTACTATGTCGAATCCTCAACAATCGAAGACCTAAGAATGTATATGGAAGACATGCATAGCATATCACTGTAATACAACGGTACAGAACTGACAGAGTGGGCAAATGTATGTTAACCCTACATCTGTATCTTCACTACATTCCCGTTACGGGTGTTTGCTCCACCTGCCTCTCAAAAGATGCCTCAGCAGTTATCCATCGGTCAGCCCTGGTGTGTGGCCAACCTTCCACCTACTAATCTATCTACATCCGCATTCTTCAGCATAGCTGAGGAGGTCCCTCCTGTGGTGTTATAATGTAGACGTCGTAAAACACCGAATGTAGACGTATGCCTTGTGATGTGCCCATAGCCGGCCGTAGGCATACGCCAATCCTGCGGCTGCCCAGGGCGCCGCTCTAGTAGGGCCACCTGTCTAGTAGGCGTGTCACGTAGGTATACCAAGATGGGTGCACCATGTGTTGTGTTGGCGTGCGCCATGTAGCCCCACAGCCTAGGGCGGTGGACGATCTAAGGCCGCTGCCGTCGGAGGGGTAGTACAGTCTGCAGGTATGTTCAGACGTGCCCATGTAACAGCGGTCCACAAGGATACCCATAGTGGCGACAGCTGCACACATGGCTATAGCGGGACACACACGGCCATGCATACAGCACAGTTAGACATACACACACCATAAATAGGCAAGTACACACAAGGTGTATGTCGTGTATGGGTACAGTGTCAGGACAGCAAGGATAGCTGTCTGCCACGTAATCCAGCAGATGTCTATGAGGTGTTCTGGAATACGGACGGTGCATGGACAATGTGTGGATATGCAACGTACCACAGTTATATGTGTCAGCCGTGACAATATGCGATACATGGGGAAGACAGCTGTCCATGGTAGAGCAGCGGTACGTCCACAACATAGGTACATAGATATACAAAGAAAGAGATACAGACGGACACATCCGGCAGGCCCGTGAGTGTAATGTACACAGCAGCACCCCACCACACCATAGTAGGGTGCACGTGGAGAACACGCTACGGAGGTCACCGACCAGAACAAGCACACAAGCAGTACACGAGCTGCGTCCCGCCATCCACAAACACAAGGATGGCGCCAGGTTATGGGTGTTCCGCGTAAAACTCAGAGCCATACCGTATGAACCCATGCAGCTGGGAGCCTGGACACACACACATGTGGCACGCATGATGATTGACTACACCCCCACATACCCAACCGCACAAACGTACAACACAGGTATGGCATGCGCTACGTGGACCACCGAGTACAGCACCAGCAGAGGCACATGTACAGGAGGGTGGCAACAACCGTACAGGAATGGCTGCTGGTAGGCAAGGTATGTGTTTTGAAGCATCTAAAAGCATGTTCATCCGCAGAGGCAGCTGGAAACACACACACACAGAAGGGCCGAGAGCCGAACCTACGCCTATCTACATGAACTCACTACAGCATGAAGCATTTACAGAACGCGCTACCGAGTTTACTGAGCACAGAGCTGTCAGAGGCATACTTCTAGGCTGGTGACATCACCCGCAAGACAATAGCTGGCAATAGCCAAGGTATGTGTTGCGAAGCGTCTAAAAGCATGTTCATCCGCAGAGGCAGCTGGAAACACACACACACACGGAAGGGCCGGGAGCCGAACCTACGCCTATCTACATGAACTCACTACAGCATGAAGCATTTACAGAACGCTACCGAGTTTACTGAGCACAGCGCTGTCAGAGGCATACTTCTAGGCTGGTGACATCACCCGCAAGACAATAGCTGGCAATAGCCAAGGTATGTGTTGCAAAGCGTCTAAAAGCATGTTCATCTGCAGAGGCAGCTGGAAACACACACGGAAGGGCTGGGAGCCGAACCTACGCCTATCTACATGAACTCACTACAGCATGAAGCATTTACAGAACGCGCTACCGAGTTTACTGAGCACAGCGCTGTCAGAGGCATACTTCTAGGCTGGTGACATCACCCGCAAGACAATAGCTGGCAATAGCCAAGGTATGTGTTGCGAAGCATCTAAAAGCATGTTCATCCGCAGAGGCAGCTGGAAACACACACACACACACACACGGAAGGGCTGGGAGCCGAACCTATGCCTATCTACATGAAATCACTACAGCATGAAGCATTTACAGAACGCGCTACCGAGTTTACTGAGCACAGCGCTGTCAGAGGCATACTTCTAGGCTGGTGACATCACCCGCAAGACAATAGCTGGCAATAGCCAAGGTATGTGTTGCAAAGCGTCTAAAAGCATGTTCATCCACAGAGGCAGCTGGAAACACACACACGGAAGGGCCGGGAGACGAATCTACGCCTATCTACATGAACTCACTACAGCATGAAGCATTTACAGAACGCGCTACCGAGTTTACTGAGCACAGCGCTGTCAGAGGCATACTTCTAGGCTGGTGACATCACCCGCAAGACAATAGCTGGCAATAGCCAAGGTATGTGTTGCAAAGCGTCTAAAAGCATGTTCATCCGCAGAGGCAGCTGGAAACACACACACACACACACGGAAGGGCCGGGAGCCGAACCTACGCCTATCTACATGAACTCACTACAGCATGAAGCATTTACAGAACGCGCTACCGAGTTTACTGAGCACAGCGCTGTCAGAGGCATACTTCTAGGCTGGTGACATCACCCGCAAGACAATAGCTGGCAATAGCCAAGGTATGTGTTGCGAAGCGTCTAAAAGCATGTTCATTCGCAGAGGCAGCTGGTAACACACACACACACGGAAGGGCCGGGAGCCGAACCTACGCCTATCTACATGAACTCACTACAGTATGAAGCATTTACAGAACGCGCTACTGAGTTTACTGAGCACAGCGCTGTCAGAGGCATACTTCTAGGCTGGTGACATCACCCGCAAGACAATAGCTGGCAATAGCCAAGGTATGTGTTGCGAAGCGTCTAAAAGTATGTTCATTCGCAGAGGCAGCTGGAAACACACACACACACACACACGGAAGGGCCGGGAGCCGAACCTACGCCTATCTACATGAACTCACTACAGTATGAAGCATTTACAGAACGCGCTACCAAGTTTACTGAGCACAGTGCTGTCAGAGGCATACTTCAGGCTGGTGACATCACCCGAAGACAATAGCTGGCAATAGCCAAGGTATGTGTCAAGCGTCTAAAAGCATGTTCATTCGCAGAGACAGCTGGAAACACACACACACACACACACACACACACACACGGAAGGGCCAGGAGCCGAACCTACACCTATCTACATGAACTCACTACAGTATGAAGCATTTACAGAATGCGCTACCGAGTTTACTGAGCACAGCGCTGTCAGAGGCATACTTCTAGGCTGGTGACATCACCCGCAAGACAATAGCTGGCAATAGCCAAGGTATGTGTTGTGCAGCGTCTAAAAGTATGTTCATTCGCAGAGGCAGCTGGAAACACACACACACACACACACACACACACGGAAGGGCCGGCAGCCGAACCTACACCTATCTACATGAACTCACTACAGTATGAAGCATTTACAGAACGCGCTACCGAGTTTACTGAGCACAGCGCTGTCAGAGGCATACTTCTAGGCTGGTGACATCACCCGCAAGACAATAGCTGGCAATAGCCAAGGTATGTGTTGCGAAGCGTCTAAAAGTATGTTCATTCGCAGAGGCAGCTGGAAACACACACACACACACACACACGGAAGGGCCGGGAGACGAACCTACGCCTATCTACATGAACTCACTACAGTATGAAGCATTTACAGAACGCGCTATCGAGTTTACTGAGCACTGCGCTGTCAGGAGGCATACCCCTACGTGGGTGGTATCATCTGCAGAGGCAATGCGCCCGATCGGGAATTAAGTCAGAGTGCGCAGTCACGCAGCCTGTTACCATCCCAAGGTCGCCGTACAGTAACACGTTAGTGCTGCAGTCGGGAATACCAAGTAACCTGTCTAGTAGGCGTGTCACGTAGGTATACCAAGATGGGTGCACCATGTGTTGTGTTGGCGTGCGCCATGTAGCCCCACAGCCTAGGGCGGTGGACGATCTAAGGCCGCTGCCGTCGGAGGGGTAGTACAGTCTGCAGGTATGTTCAGACGTGCCCATGTAACAGCGGTCCACAAGGATACCCATAGTGGCGACAGCTGCACACATGGCTATAGCGGGACACACACACGGCCATGCATACAGCACAGTTAGACATACACACACCATAAATAGGCAAGT
>NC_056726.1:1819992334-1819994100 GCF_019279795.1 Protopterus annectens | reverse complement strand
CTCATTACGGCTCCAATTACACTGCTTCCGCACTTCCTCATATTTTCCGCATTACCTTCCTATATCAGTGGTTGTTGACGGGGAGGCCGTCACATGACTGGGTTGGGGAACATAGTCATCCTCGTGCACATGCATCTGTGCGCGCAGTATGTACTGTCAGCGCATCTATTTCCTCACACGCCGGTCCTGCTGCTGTGATGTGCATTGTACAGCCCATGTTTGCTGGCCTCCAATGTGCTTCCTCCTACAGTGGCACACCCCTCTGCGATTGACATGTATTCCGTGTAGGCCACTCCTCGGTGTACTACCGCTGCGCCGTTTGTTCCATCCTTACACCAGTGGCAGTTTTGCGATTCACTATTATCTGCCTCATTTGCATGGCATTGACTGCTAATACATGGTTACGGCGCTGAACACTGCCGCCACTCCTTGACAACCCTTGTGCTGGGGTTGAGGCTTTCCATACATACTATGCTGTGTGGTGGCTGTGCAGCTGATGTGTATTATACTGCTCTTTTAGGACATTGTCATATTATTTCATTGTTTTGCACCTTCTGTGCACATATCCGGGGGTTCTGCTGTGGTTTCTGCGTACATAACATTTATGTCATTATTTACATTTTGTGCATGTTTTCTTTGGACATTCTCGGTGCCTTTCGCCATTGGCATATTGCACCTGTATGATACCTGATGTTGACAGCCTTCCATTACTCCTTGGTCATGTTTGGGTAAATGTAAACAGTTTTTTTTGGTTTACATTCCCGTGCCCTTACGCTAAGCCTGCGCCACTTCGTGGATCGCTATTTGCCTTCATTTGCATGGTGCAATACCGCACACAGTGTGTTTAGCATACCTACGCCGGGGGCGGCGCAGGTCCGGCGCACGCCGGTAGTGCACGTGGGATTGGTTCATACCTGAATCGCTCGGTGGCCATATTTGGCTTTATAACGCCAACGCTATGCGGGCGCCTGGCGCAAGGTTCATGAATCCCGGGGAATGTATTAAATATAAATATATAGTATATACTATATATTTATATTTAATACATCATTTATTTATATATGTAATCATATTATATACATTTTACATTTTATATACCTTGTATATATGTTTTATTTTATATACATACACATTTGGCACAGTAACATAATTGTATGAAGTATTTTTATGTCATAATGTATATATATATATATATATATATATATATATATATATATATATATATATATATATATATATATATATATATATCTATATATATATATATATATATATATATATTTTTTATACACAACTTCAGATACAAATACTATATATATAAAAGGTCTCAGCCAGCACACCTGAAAGACTGTCATCTAGTATCTCTCACCTATACAGTAATGAAGTGTTTGAGACTGGTCAAAGACTATTTAACAACAAATCTTCCTACAGAACTGAACCCAATCCAATTAGCTTATCAGTCCAACCGCTCCACTGCAAATGCCATCTCAATGGCACTCCACATCCTTAACTCATCTGGAAAACAAGAACTGTTCACCTGGTTGCTATTCATTGACTTCAGTTCTGTTTTTAACATAGTCATATCACAACATCTGATAGAGAAAATGATTCACCTGGGAGTCAGTAGTCCTATGTGCAACTGCATTTTGGACTTCCTTATTGACAGACTGTAAAGACTGACAGCTGATAATAACACCTCAAAGAGGCTTACACTGAGTATGGGAGTCCCTCAAAGATGTGTTCTCAGTCATCTGCTGTTCACCATG
>NC_056726.1:1819869834-1819987334 GCF_019279795.1 Protopterus annectens | reverse complement strand
ACAGCTTTTTCATTTCCAGTGCTAGCTTTTCATTGGGAGGGTGGAGCATTGGGAAATTTTCTTGGACAAGGGAGAGATAAAGAAAAGGGATGGAATAGCCTCTGGTTATGATCCTCTGCACCCAAACATCTTGAGTAATGGACATCTAGGCTATGGGTTGCAATGATAATCACCCCCGATTGCATCCAGAGTGTGGCAGTCTCACATATTTTCAGGAGTGCTGATAAGGCCTATCACCTCTGCTTCCTTTAACAATATCTCTTGTGCCAAAAGCAGTACAAATAAGGCATCACTCATCAAGATGAGCAGTCCCTAAATAATAAATGCACTGGTGTGTATGTCTGTGTTTGGGATCTTATGGCCAAGATAAAAACAAAATCACGCAAGAAGCCAAAAGTATGAACTACAACAATAGACAAAAAGCACATAGATGCTGATACAACTATACTATCACATCCACTACAAACAAGTGGCAAATGACATCGGATATAATTCAGACATTAAAAGGGATTATGGATAAGAGGAGAAGCCTGGTCTTTGGATCCAAAGTCTAAGAGTGACCAAGGTCGTACCCTAGCCGGATCCAATAGCCCATCCACTGAGTAACAGATGGAAGTGACAACATCAAATCATATGTAATTTATGTATGCAAATGGAAAAATGTTAACACAGTGTGTTTTCTTTTTCATTAATGCATGTGTGTCTTTGTATAAAGTGATAATTTAATAAAGGTTTTTAATAAAAAATCTGGACAGCTGAGAGGTATGCACAGATGTATCACTGCCAACTTTCAAAGAAAATGAACTGGCTACCAGGGACTGAAAAAGCAACATTCCTCCTTTACTGACAAATTTATAAACTGCTCCAAATGGGCCACCCCCCCCACACCTTTAGGTTCATAGGTGTGTACTAGGCTAATGGCCATCGAACCTTTACAAGCCTAGCCCATAGAAGTGCCCTGGCATTATGCCACTCAACGTTAGTTCCCAGTGCCTCTATCAAGCAGAGGCACTAGAGTGATCCCCAGGGTGAACTTTCTATTACCCATCCACTCATCAAGATTTCTCTTGAAGAGGGAAGTGAGGCACTCTGCTTGACATGTATGGAAAATCTATTCCAGAGCAGGGGCAGTCTCTGGGTGAGGAACCTGTTCCTCCAGCATGTTCTGTTGATTGTGTTAATGAGACTGAAGTCTCTGGAGTGTGTGGTGCAGAAGTATTGGGACTTCTTCAGATGTAGCATTTCTAACAGAGCTGGGTCAGACATGGCTTTGTAAGTCAAGCAAAGATTGCCTCTAAGTAGGTGATATGAAACAGAGAATAGCTGGAATCTTTTGAGTCTGTCCATGTAGGACACATGTTTAATGCCTAGGATCCTCTTTGTGTGGTACTTCTGTGGCCTCTCCAGCTGTTGCAGGTGTCCAGTAAGGTACATGCCAAATGGGGCATTATACTCAATGACTGGTCTAATGAGGGAAGAGTAAAAAGAGATGACCTCTTTCTTCCTGGATGCAAAACCCTTGGTAATGAGATGTGCCACATAGAAGGACTTTCTGACCACAGTAGCAATGTGGTGGTCGAAGGAGAGGTTGCTGTCAACCTGCATCCCCAGATCTCTTAAGATGCCTTCAGTGTTCAGTGGGCTCCCATCAACATGGTAATTAGTGGGAACTGAGTTTTTACCAAAGGGGATGATGACACATTTTTGGCATTAAGCTTAAGGCCATGGTTTCGACACCACTCATTGGTCACACTGAGGCCTTTCTGTAGGATGTCTGCATCACTTTGGGAGTTAATAATGGCTCCCAGCTTGCAGTTATCTGCAAACCTGGTCAGCTAGTGTCCTTTTGTGTTGCCCTGGACTTCTGAAAATTAGATGTGAACAGTAGGGGATCCAGGACTGATCCCTGTGGGACTCCACTCATGACTGGTCAGCAGTCTGACTTAGAGTCTACTACTTTCAAACTATGTGCCCTATCTGTGAGCCAATTTGCAACCCACCTAGTGATATAGGGGTTGATGCCTAGCTCAGTGAGTTTATCAATAATTCCTGAATAAGGAATGGTATCAAAGGCCTTCGCCATATCGAGGTAGGCTGTATGCACTGCCTTACCTTCATCCACAGCCCTGGTGACTGACTCAAAGAAGTCAACCAGGCTGAGCAGGCATGTTCTACCTTTCACAAAGCCAAATTGCATGAGGTCTAGAATTTGGAGATTTCCTATATCTTTGTAAATCAGGTCCATGATGACGTGCTCCATAGCTTTACATATCAGACTTTTCAGGCTAATGGGGCAATAATTCCCAAGGTCTGTAGTTGCTCCTCCTTTATGAAGAAGGATGACTGTAGCAGTGCGCCATTCAGTAGGGGCAAAGCCTGAGGTGAGGCTGTGACTGAACAGGGCACACTGATGTGGTGCTAGTTCACTCTGTAATTCATGTACAACACAGCCAGGGCTATTATCAGGTCCCATGGAAGCTGTATTCTTAGCCTTGGACAATGCAGCCTTAACCTATGCTGCAATAATGCTGGGTGCCTGGCATTCTTCCGGTATTGTGATTGGTCCTTTGGGAGGTGTAAAGTTGACACTGAATCTGTCAGTCAGTATCTTGGCAATATCTGTTGGCTCAGTATTGGATGTACCATTGTGCAGTAACTCAGAGCAAATCTGGGTAATACTGTGGAGGTTCTTGATATAACTATAGAAGGCTTTGTGACTGTTTTTAGTGTCTGCCGCAATTCTGCCTTCATAGCTGGCTTTAGAGGATTTGATGAGGGATCTCAACTTTTTGATGAGGCTAATAAGGGACTTTGTCTAGTTTTGGGACTTCACCTTTTTCTGCAACAGCTTCTTCCTTCTGTTGTAGAGTTTATTAATGGCAGCGGACCACCAGATTGGCTTCCTTTTTTTTGGAAGAGAGTGTCCTGGTTGTGTTGGGTATGGCTATCTCCATGCATTTATGTACATGTTCGTACAGTGCATTGGTGTATGATTTGGCAGTCATGCAGCTATTTTCCATTGGCATGCGTACCGTGAAGTTAGCCACCTCTGTTTTTAGGAGCCCAAAGTCAGCATTGGAGAAGTTTTTCAAGGTGGTTACCTTTGCAAGGGGTGAGGGTGAGATGTGGATTTCCATGGTGATTAGTTTATGGTCAGATCTGACCAGGGAGGGATTGACTATTGGTGTAGAGCAACGGTTGCACATGTTAGTTATAACCAGGTCAAGGATGTTGTTTCCTCTAGTGGGGGGTCAGAATGAGCTGGTCAAGAGCATTGGAACTGATGAATTCCAGGAAGCATTGGGCCAGTGTATTGGTGCTTGAGTAGTTCTCCCAGTTGATGGAGGGGCAGTTGAAGTCCCCGAGTATGAGAGTATTAAGTTGGACCTTGACAGATTCCGGGGTGCTTAGGAACATGGAGTGAGAGTCTAGTGACATGGTTGGGGACCTATAGCAGGTTACGACCTGGATCGACATCTTACACAATGTTAGTTGTACCTGAAGCATCTCAAATTAATTTTCCTGGGCTACTAGACTGGAGGTGTGCGTATCCTTTATGAATATGGAGACACCACCGCCTTTGGAGCTACGGTCCATGTTGCAAGGCCTAAAGGTGTGGAATGAGTTATAGACTGGTAGTGCAGGGGTGCTTTCTGCTGCTTTAAACCAGATCTCCATTACAGCACAAATGTCGATGCTCCCCATTTTGAGCAGTGCTTCGAGCGAGTGCATCTTGAGATTTAGACTTCTAGCGCTGAGCAGCATGACCCCCAGATTGCATTTATTTATAGCTGTTATGGTGGTAATTTGGCCTTTGGAACACCACCTAAAAAAGGCACTATAGGGGTGGCAAGAGCCTTAGCCAGAACCCAGAAACCCAGTGGTGACAGATGCAGGCCATCTTTGGCAAAGCATTGAGGTCTGTCAATCATGTCGTCCCAAGCAGACAGATACTGGATCCCCTTACAATGACACCAGAAACTTAGCCAATTATTGAAGTAAATCATTTTTGTTTGTACTGCGGTATCATTCTGGGTGATGGTAGGATACTGCTCAGGGCTACGGTCATACCTGTCTGGGCTACATAATATGACAGCTCCACAATGTCTCTTTTCATGTAGTCCAGGGATGAGCATCTCAGGTCATTCACACCCACATGGACAATGACAGAGTCATACTTGTACTTGTTGTGGAGTGACCTGAGTGCATGTGTTATGTGTCGGATTCTGGCAGCTGATAGACAGCTGACTATTCCCTTCTCGTTATTCAACCTAGTGAGTGGGACATCTGTGTGCTTCACTATTGAGTCACCTATGACTAGTGTACTGGGCAAGGTGTTTAGACTTAGGGTTTTAGGTTGAGGTGCACACTGTGGAGGTGAGCTATGTGTCCTGTGGTTTGTGCTGTGTTGTGGTGGACGAGTGCATTTCTGTCTTGGAGGTCTCTGCTGTTTGGGTAAATTTCTATTGACAGCCTCTGCGAAGGTGGGTGTGTTGTTTCTGTTTTTATGTGAGAGATGTGATGGTGGGTGTTTTGGGGGGCTATATGTTCCATGTAGTGTGGTGCAGGAGTTGACCTTATCCTCTTGACCAGCTATTATGGTATTGGCTGGACAGTGAGTAGCTTCCAATTTGGTGATATAAGTGCATCTCTCACAAGTCTGACTGTTGGGAGGTAAGAGGAGAAGGTTGTATGTGTACATGAGGCAATTGCTACACTGCCTCAGAATGCTCGAGTGCACTAAGGTAATAGGAGAAAGCACAGACAACTGCCCTTTAGTCATGTCAAGAGGTGTGGTCATAACTACTAAGTACTGGAGTTATTTCCGTGAAGAACAACTAGTGCTGATGGCACTTAGGTGTGCTACAATAATTGCTACAAAAACCTCACTGACATGCTTCAAAGTGTTTGTTTTTTTAATGTTGGCCAACTGCCTCCTTTCCCAGATTAAAATTCCGGTGATGTGAACATTCATTAAAGTAAGGTTTTGGTGCTGTCATCTCAATTAAATGGATATATATCACATACATGCACAGTATACACACACACATATATATATATATATATATATATATATATATATATATATATAAAGATTAAATAAGTTCCACTTGATTTCCATTCATAGCTAGTTCTCTTTCTCTTCTGAATTTTGTCATCTTCTCTGCATTGTTTTTTGAATACTACTCTTTTTTATACTATTGTATTGTACTTATTGCATTATATTGTACTGTAGTTTGTATTGTATTGTTGAATATGGAGCTTTTCTCCCCGGGCCTCAACTGAAAATGGGTTACCTACCCAGTCAGACTGTTCCTGTAACCAAATGTCATGTGTGTATGTATGTATGTATGTGTGTGTGTATACATATATATATATATATATATATATATATATATATATATATATATATATATATATATATATATATATATATATATATATATATATATATACGTATAAATATATATATATATATATATATATATATATAAATATATATGCATATATATATATATATATATATATATATATATATATATATATATATATATATAGGTCTACTTGAGTGAAAGCCATTTAATCAAATCTTCTTGCTCTTGCTCAAAAGTGTTTTCTTTTGCAGGTTGCCACAACACATTTTTCTGTTCATCAATATACAGAAATTAACACTTTTCCCCAAGAAGCTCTACAAACCAGACTACCTCAATCCAACAGTATGGTTTACACAACAGTCATTTTTTCTGTAATAATAACTGTTGCAATTCAACTGTCATATTAATTTAGTTCTTACAGCAGGGATCAAGTATGAGAGGCCCTTTATCCCAAGAACATCAACAGCTGTCAACAGTTTGTAAGATTATACACAAAGACCAACTCATATGTATAACAGGGCTGGATATGGCTTTGGCTTCATTAAAAACGGGTGTAAAGGACAAACATTGGGTTTTAAATAGCTGAGCTAAAACATCAAAGTACTTGCAAGCCATCAAATGTACAAACAGCCCATGGCAACAATAAGGCATACAAACCAATATAAAAAGAAGTTATGTACTTACCATAACGTTCCATGTTTGTAGTCCATCTCACCTATATTCTTGCTGGATGGGATTTGGAGCCGATATTTGGCTCGGACTCGGCCTATACTAAAGCTCGAAAGCTTTTTACTAGCTCAAGGCTAGCCCCTATCCCATGGTGTCTCACGGCAATTCCCTGGATCTAGTTTGCAAGAAAGTTAATAAATATCAATCAGGTAAAATAATAAGAAATAATCTGTAAAAATACAGGAAGGAATTAAAAACATAATCCATTCCAGGTGGACAATAAAGAGCAAAGTCTGGCAGCCCCAAAAAGAGGTCCACTAGATCCCCCAAAAACTGGAAGGGGGTTGGAGGGAGGGACGCAAGAATATAGGCGAGATGGACTATAAACATGGAACGTTATGGTAAGCACATAACTTCTTTATATTATGTAGTCCTATCTTGCCGTAATTCTTGCTGGATGGGACAGCGTCCCTAGAACCTTTATCCTGGGTGGCTCAAGCGAAGAGACTCTTCAGCACAGTGGACCCAAAGGAGGCCAAATTCAATTTGTAATGAGTGACAAACGTATGTGGTCTTGCCCAAGTAGCTGCTGCACAAATAGTATCAATTGGGAGCCTAGATCTAAAGGCGCATGAAGTAGCTACAGCCCTAGTAGAGTGACCTTTAGCTTTTAATGGTAATTGTCTACCACCTTGTTGACAACCAAAGGATATGCAATCAGAAAGCCATTTTGAAAGAGTAATTTTTGAAACAGGTAATCCTTTCCTTTTGTCAGAAAAGTAAACAAAAAGATCAGATTTCCTGAATTCTTTGGTCCTATGTATATAGAATCTGAGTATCTCATGGACATCTAGCTGGTGAAGTCTGTACTATGATTTATTAGAGTAGTTTGGAAAAAACACAGGTAGCTCAATGGTAGTATTCAGGTTGTGTTCTGAGCATACCTTAGTGAGAAATAAGAAGTTATGTACCTACCATAACGTTCCATGTTAGTTGTCTTCTTCTCGCCTTCTTTCTTGCTGGTTGGGTTCAGAGCCGATCCTCGGCTCCGACTCGGACATCTTCAAAAGCTCGAGGCCCCCCTATATCCCATGATGCCTGGTGCTAGATACCCAGATCTTGTTTGGTAAGTCTAACTGCAGACATAATAATAATAATAATAATAATAATAATAATAATAATAATAATAATAATAAAGGAATCCTGTCCTAGAATGCATAAATCCTACTGGAGAGACTACTAGTCAGAAGGAATAGCCAGAGAAGACTCAGCCAGTGATAAAAACATAAGGAACTCTTCTCGGTCTACTAGGATAGGGGGATGGAGGGTGGGACGCAAGAAAGAAGGCGAGAAGAAGACAACTAACATGGAACGTTATGGTAGGTACATAACCTCTTAATGTTAAGTTGTCTATCTCGCCTTCATTCTTGCTGGTTGGGACAGCGTCCCTAGCACCTCAATCCTGGGCGGCTCATCGGAACAGACTCTTGAGAACAGTGGAACCAAAATCAGCTCTGATCCTGGAGGCCACGTCCAGCTTATAATGGGAAATGAAGGTATGAGGATTGGCCCATGTAGCTGCCGCACAAATAGTTTCCATTGGCAATCTTGCCTGAAAAGCCACTGAAGTAGCTAGAGCTCTAGTAGAGTGACCTTTTGGTTTAGCAGGAAGGTCTTTATTCCTTAGCTGATATATAAATGTAATAATAGATGTCAACCACCTAGATAAGGTTACTTTAGACACAGGTAGACCTTGTTTACCCTCAGCATAGGACAGGAACAGCTGGTCTGATTTTCTGATTTGCTTAGTTCTATGCAAGTAAAAGCGTAACTGTCTATGAACATTCAACTGATGCAATTTGTATTCCGCTTTGTTGGAATAATTTGGAAAAAACACAGGCAGATCAATAGACTGATTCAAATTACTGTCAGAAGAAACCTTTGGAAGGAAGGAAGGATTAGTCCTAAGAGAAACTATGTCATTGTGGAAAACTAGATAAGGAGGGCGAACACAAAGAGCCTGAAGTTCAGAAACTCTTCTGGCTGAAGTAATTGCAACCAGAAGAAGGGTTTTCCAAGAAAGAAACTTCAAGGACCAAGAAGCTGCAGGTTCAAAGGGGGGCAGAATCAGGGAAGCTAAAATCAAATTTAGATCCCACGGAAGTGGGGGATCTCTCACTGGGGGCCTGAGTAAAGTAGTCCCTTTGAGAAAAGCTTTACAAAGCTTATGGGACATAATACTAGTGTCTGATAGACCTGTATGAAAGTTTGAAATTGCAGCTAACTGAACTCTAATCGTGGCGGAAGACGATCCAGCATGAAAAAGCTCCACTAAAAAATCCAAAATATGGTGCACAGGGGCTGAAATGGGATCTATATTCCTAGCCTCTGCCCAGAAAGAGAAACGTTTCCACTTACTAGCATAAGTCTTTCTAGTGGTAGACTTATGCGATGATAAGATGATTTCACACACCGAGTGGGAGATGCTCGGAAGCCTGGCTAAGGTCGGAAGTGGAGCAACCAAGCAGTGAGCTGGAGAGATTGAAGGGATTGGTGCAGCCCACCGGATTAATGGATCAGGAGGTCTGGAACTGGATCCAGGGCTGCTCCAGAAGGTAATGATGCAGAAACAGGAACCAAATTTGTCGAGGCCAGAAAGGGGCAATGAGGATCATCTTGCACCCCAATGTGGTAGCTTTCTGTATTAATTTGGGAATCAGGGGGAATGCATAAAAAAGTCCCTGAGGCCAATCGTGAACTAGAGCGTCTCTGGGGGAGTGTCCGGGAAGAGGGAGGAGAAAGAAGAAATTGTTGCACTTGCTGTTGAAGGGGGTGGCAAAAAGGTCGCAGCAAGGCTGACCCCATTTGCGGAAGATTTGGTCCGCCACTGTCTGATTGAGAGACCACTTGTGAGGCATGAGAATTGCTCTGCTCAGCCTGTCCGCTATAACGTTGCACTTCCTAGGGATGTGCGCTGCTATCAGAAACCGTTGGGAAGAGATCGCCCACTGTCAGAGTCTGAGTGCTTCTCGACATAGGGGGTAGGACCTGGTTCCGCCCTGCTTGTTGATGTACCACACTACCGACATATTGTCTGTTTGAATTGCAATGGTCCTGGTGGGAAGAGAGTTGTGAAGAGCTTGCAACGCCAAAAGCATGGCCCTCATCTCCAAGACACTGATATGCAGATGGTACTCGTGAGGCTGCCAGATGCTTTGGATTGTTCTGCCCTGAAAATGCCCCCCCCCCACCCAATCAGGGAGGCATCCATGGTCACCGTAGCCAATGGAGGAGGAAGAGCAAATGGTCTACCCTGGGGTACTGATGGGGAAACCATCCACCAAGCAAGCTGGTTTTTACATGTCTGTGTGATCATTATCTTGTGAGACATTGGAAGTTGCTAGAAAGACCATTGGGTGAACAGCATCCACTGAAGAATCCGCATATGAAAACAAGCAAGGGGGACTAATATGATAGCCGCTGCCATGAGACCCAAGGTCTTTAGGACAAATCTGACTTGAATTTTTTTACATCCTAATAAGACCTGCACATGTCGGCGAATGTCTAGCACTCTGTCTAATGGAAGTCTCGCTGACATGTCCTTTGTATTTAAGTTTGCGCCTATAAAGGTAATAGATTGACAAGGCGACAATGCAGACTTTTCAAAATTTATTGTGATGCCTAGCTTGGAGCAAGTTCGGATGGTGTAGTCTCTGGCTCGCAGCAGGTGATGCCTGGTGGTTGCAGTAAGGAGCCAGTCGTCTAAATATGGAAACACCTGGAATCCTTGCCATCTCAGGTGAGCGGTAACTACTGCCAAACATTTGGTGAACACCCTGGGGGCTGTGGTGAGACCAAAGGGCAGAGCTCTGAACTGATAATGACTGGCTCCCAGCTGGAAGCAGAGGAATCTTCTGGAGCATCTGTTCATTTTGATATGGTAGTACGTGTCCTGAAGATCTATGGAGCACATCCAATTGTCCTGACCCAGAAAGGGTAAAATGGACTGTAGCGTGACCATCCGGAACTTCGTTCTTTGAACAGACCTGTTTAATCTGCTGAGATCCAGAATGGGTCTCCAGTCCCCTGTCTTTTTTGGCACCAAAAAGAACCTTGAGTAAATTCTGGATCCTTGCTGGTCTGCTGGGACTGGCTGGATGGCTCTTTTTCTTAGCAGTTTTGCAATTTCTTGAACTGCTTGATCCCTTAGATTGGGTGGAACATCTGGAAGGGATTTGTTGGGAATGTAGGGAGTGTGAAAGAAGGGGATTTTGTAGCCTTCGGATATGATAAGACAGTATCCATTTGTCTTGTGTTATACTTTGCCAGGCTTTTGGGTACAGCGATAATCTTCCCCCGACTGCCTCCGAAGGTGGACAGCTGGGCAGCACCTCAGGAATGCTGGAAGGGCTTGTCAGAGAAAGATTCTCTTTGGCCCTGATTTTGCGGACCCCCTCTGCCCCAAGGGCGGCGTCTATTGTTGTTCCCTCCTCTGCCCCTAGAGGGGAACTCTCCACGTGTGTCAGGCATGGCTCCCTGGGGTTTCCGGAACCACATCTTCCCACTCTTCTGACCCTTGGGATACGGTCTTGAAGGAGTGGAAAAACGGACTCCCACAGCACAGAGAGTCTTGCCTTCCTGCTCACACCTGGTAAGGGTATCCTTCACCTGCGGTCCAAAAAGAGCAGAACCATCAAAGGAGGTGTTGGTGAAAGACGCCCTGAAGGGTTCCGCAAAGTTACATAGCCGCATCCAAGCATGCCTCCTCAAAGCCACGCCTGTGCCTGTGGCCCTACTTGCACCATCTACTACCGAATTAAGAGTCGCCAGCTGGGAGGCAACCTAGCCTGGGCCCCCACAGCTGATGGATCTTGAAGGGTATCTCCTAGCTCTTTAAGGGGATCCCTTTGAAGGCGGGTAAAGTGGCACAAGTAGTTCAGCGACCTCATGGAGAAGGTCGCTGAGGAAAACATCCACTTCCCATATCTGTCCATCGTCCTAGATTCCTTATTAGGGGAATGGGCAGACGAAGAAGTTTCAGCCAACTCCTTTTTTGTGGCCGCTGCTACCACCATGGCATCAACGGGAACACCCTTCATCAGAAATTGCTTGTCTTGTGGTGCAGTAATAAATTTTGTGGGTCTTCGGGGGGTTGGTTCCACTGTGTCAGGGGCTGACCATGCCTTCCGAGCCACCACAGACATCAGTGGCTCAAAAGGCGGAGACACCCAGGAGGTGGAGGGTCGGGAACCACACGCATCCAGGAATACCGACTCATCCTCGGAAGGGTTAAGGGTAGTCCAGCTCCCCCCTCTGCCTAAGTATCTCAAGGACGTCTGAGAAAGAGACGTCCTCAGAGGGGGATCTTGGGGACCCTTCCGAATCCTCTAAGTCAGTATCTAAAGTGACAGACTCAGGGGCGTCAACATGCTTCCTCTTGCATTTCCTCTTTCGAGGGGGCTCCTCTGAATGATCAGGGGAGGCCTCGGAAGAGGAAGATACACCCAATGGGGTGCCCTGGAGCATTTGTTCCCCATGCTTGGGGTCTGAAGGAGGGGCAGAGGCAGACGCAGGCACCATGGGGGAGGAGCCGATGAGGCTGACCGTGGGGCTAACTCAGAGGCCAGCACACTCCTCATGACCTCGAAGGCACCCCTTCCCGATATTGGAGAAGGCTCTGGCTCTGAAGAGACCGGAATCCTTCCCGGCACCAACAGAGATGGCTCCGAGGCTGATGTAGGAGCCAAACTCACCTGCACCGAAGCTCCGAGAGGGAGAACGGGGTCGGACAAGGGTCCGATGCCACTCGCCCCCTCGGAGCCGACGAGGGAGTCCCGGCACCCAGATCCCTCCAAGGACGTCACCATGAAGGAGACTGGAGCCGACGACGGAACCGAAAGGGTAGGTATCGGTGCCGACGGTCCCACGATCCAAGCCCCAGCAAGCTCCGGCTCCGAACTCAAGGGATGAGTCGAAGGAGGAACTACTGCAGAGACAGGCAGAGCTGAACCCTGATGAGGGGGGGCTGGATAACATTTTAGCCAGGGCCTGCGATTTTAGAAGTCTGCTCACCACTCTCTCCAAATCATGGTCAGATAGTCTAGAAGACCGAGAAGAGTGGGATCGGTGACTTCGCTCCGACTGTAAAAGAGGCGACCCCGGAGCCGAGTGTATCGACTCTAGGGATGGAGATCTAGAGCATTTTCGACTACTCCCTGACGGTTCCAACACCAGAGTCGGGGCCAACTGGGAGATAGGTACTTCAGTTCCAGTCGGTACCGAAGTTGACTGGGAGATAAGTACCTCGGTTCCAGTCAGAACCGAAGTTCAAGCAGACGCCACGCCCGACGACGGCTCCGAACTGGGAGCCGGCGGCTTCGTTGGCTTAGAGGGTTTCACTGACTGTGCCTTAGCCGGTGACCCTTCAGGTTTGAGCAAACCCCTAAGGATTAGCTTATTCCTACGCTCCTCCAGGACTCTTGGACTAAAGGCGTGATACACCGAACAAAAGTCCTGCAGGTGTAGGGCGCCCAAACAGTAGACACAAGAAGTGTGACCATCTGTCAGTGATATCTTCTGACAGCATGAGTCACACTTCTTGAATCCAGATACTTTTGTATCTTTAGACATTCCTGTAAAAGAAATATCAATTACAGAGAAAAAGTAAGAAAAGGGAAGTAGGTAACTAGTAAAAACACACACACTCAACACAAGTTACCACACCCTAACAGCACACACACTCTATTATCCAAGAAAAAGGTAAATAGACCTACTAATCTACCACAATTTCTAATAAAAAAACTACTACATAAAAATTGGAAACAAGGATTAGCCTCTAACTAAAACGGCTACCTTTACGAAAGGAAACGGGGGAGGGGGGAACTCTCTAACAAGAAAATGAGTTTTCAAGGGAAGAAGACTAAATACAAATAGATAACTACAACTACTGTAAGTACACAAACTATTCTAAACACCAAATATAATATAAAAATTTTTTTATATACTAACAATAAAATTGAAAAATATGACCTGAGCCAGTAAAAGCAACCTCGCAGCAGAAGCGGCAAATGAGATCTGGGTATCTAGTGCCAGGCATCATGGGATATAGGGGGGCCCTCGAGCCAGTAAGTAGTTCTCGAGCTTTTGAAGACGGCCGAGTCGGAGCCGAAGATCGGCTCTGAACCCAACCAGCAAGAATGAAGGCGAGATAGACAACTTAACATGGAAGGGTTTATCCTAAGAGAGACTCTATCCTTGTGAAAGATAATGCAAGGAGATTGAACAGTTAAGGCTTGAAGTTCCGAGACTCTCCTAGCCGATGTTATAGCTACCAAGAACAGGCTTTTCCATGATAACAATTTTAAGTCTGACGATGAGGATGGTTCAAAGGGTGCAGACATCAAATATGAGAGGACTAAATTTAAGTCCCAGGGTTCTAAAGGTTGTTTTATTGGGGGCCTAAGAAGAAGAACTCCTTTTAAGAAGGTTTTACAGAGGGGAGTGTTGCATGATTGGATTTCCCATGAAGCCAAAATGGAAATTGGAAATGGCAGCTAATTGAACTCTAACTGTAGCGGCTGCGCTCCTTCATGAAAAATTGTTAGGAAGGATAAAAAGGATTCTAAAGGAGTTGTATATGGATCTAAGCCCTGATTCATAGCCCAAAGGGAAAACCTTTGCCATTTGCTAGAATATAGTTTCTGAGTGGAAGGTTTATGGGATGAAATTAGAATGTGTTTGACCGTTGGGGATAAGGGAATGCACCTGGCTATACGTGGAATTGAAGCAGCCATGCTGTCAATTTGAGGGTGTGGATGGAGGAGTGGAACTGTCCCGACTGATGAATCAGGAGATCTGAAGATGGATCCAGAATCCAGAATGGTATGGCGAGATAGGACTACATAACATTAAGACATTCTGTAAAGTTAGTATCCAGAGCAATTATGTAGACAACACACCGTTCAGCTATCTTACCATCTGCAAGTGCATAGCTTGTTGTGAAGCCTGATGAATAACTATGAGTCTGGCTTTCAGTAAAGGAAGGGACAAGCTGAGCTAACAGGTATCATGCTGAGGAGATAAATTCATTATGCAGACATCACGATTCCTCAGTGATTAACTTCAATTGACTGTTCATCAACAGAAGATGAAGAAGGTGTGATGTATATGCATGGGAACCCTGAGTCACAGACAGTGGCTTAGCATATTCACAGGAATCTTACATCACATAAAGTAACAGCAGAGTCATTCAGGAAACAGTTTTTTAAACCAAAGAAGAAATACGCATCAATAATTACCTAGTTCTTCTGTCACCAAACAGTTACATTTAAGCATACACAGTTCACCAGAAAGTAGGTACAATCAAATGGACAGCCATACTTCTGAAATTACTATTCCATTATACCACTTGACTTTACATTACTGGTTTCCTTACAGAAATACCAGACTGTTTATGAAAATCACATAAAGTAAGGCACATTAACAAATGGATGGCAGGCATTATGGGTGACACTGACTATTGTTCATACTATACTGTGGCACTTTTACACAACTGAGCAATATATTAAAGTGCAGTCATCAGAACTCCCCTTCTCTCTGCATCACACCACACAGCAGTGTCACTGTTACTTCCAGGTACAGTTTATAGCACAATGTCAAATGTCAGGTATACACACTTTGTGAGAAATTCTACTTCCCGACAAAGGATAGACATGTACCCCTTATCCGGAACGTGTTAGATGAAGTGAAGCCACTGCTGTGTATTTGTGCATATTGACCACTTGTAATGCATTACTAAAATCATATGACTCACCACTGGAAACCCCTGTCATCTGCACTATCATTGTAGGTCCATCAAATCATGTGCAACAACCTGGCATCAGTGCCTCTAGTCACTGATGACAGCTGGGCAAGAACAGATATTGAGAAAAGATATGACCCTTGGTCATGTGCATAGTTCTCACTGCACATTTAAAATGTCTTCTCCCCTCAGTTTATATTTTCAAGATATTTCTTCCTTTTAAGATACTACCATGCTTCCTTTTTTGGTGCAAACAAAGGTACATGTTAAATAGTAAATTTACTGCTTACTCCTGTTACCTGTCATCTACTACCAAAATCAAAGATTATGGTAAGGTTTGAATGCACTCCATAAAGCATGTATGTGTCCTCTACTGGCTGGGTGCCTCCCATAAAACTCAGCAGCCATACGTCAATAAGCTAACAGCAAGTTGATCTGTAGTTAACCATTCTGGGTTATCTTTGGCAGATGTGTTGAGGTACAGCTGGATGTATAACCAATGAACCTGCGAAAAATGACCTGTCAATTGCTACTCATTGTAGGTACAAGGGCAGTTTGGAAATATTAAACATGATGCAATGAAGGAGAATGGACATCCATTGTTTCCAGGAGACAAGATGGAAGGGCAGTGCAGCTAAGGCATTTGGCTTGGGATCCACAGTCTACTTCTCTTTAGGAGAACAAGCTAATAATCCCCTGTAAATTTTGGTAAGAGAAAGGGGTCAGAAGGTAGTGAGGGATACTGTTGACTAAGTGACAGACTCATGCCAATCAGACTCCAGTGTAATGATAGTGCAGTACTCATAATCTCATCCTATGCCCCACTGCCAACCTGTGACAGTGAGCCAAAGAGTGCAGACAGATATCAGTTTGCAGGACTTACTAGATAAAGCTGGACATTATGAATCGGTTTAGATAATGGGTGACTTGAATGCACATATTGTGACAAGACAGAAAAGGAAATCAGGATTGCATGGCTCCACATGGGTGGGGGCAACAGGAATAATGGAGAGGCCATTCTAGACTTCTGTCTTGCAAATGGCTTGATAGTAGCCAACACATGCTTCATTAAGAGAGACAGTCACAAGTTCACGTACACGAGTGGCCTATATCCAACTCAGGTAAAGTTCCCCTAGTGAGGAAACGGTACTGGGTAATGAAAATAGATTGCATAGTCCTCTTCAGCAAAATAAGTGGCCCACAGCATAAACCACTGGTTTCCACAATCAGATGCAAGCAGTGGCCAGAGAGGGTGCTAAAGTCAATAGAGACCAGGGTGAAGACCAGGAAGTTGAGTGGAGATAAATTATGACAGTCCAAATATTCAGTTATGCCTCCACCTCCCTAAGAAGTGGTGAAAACAGGTCTACAGGAAGAAAGGTAGCACCTTAAAACAGCATGTGTCAGGACTACCTAACAGAGTTTTGGCCTGTCTATGTATGTCTACAAGGTACATAAGGAAAGCGTATGGTGTAATGCAGCAGTCCAGGATCTCCATGAAAGAAATACAGAGTGCAGAATGAGTGAGAGATTGGATTGACCACCCAGCCTAGCAAGGAATGGAGGTTGACTAACAAGGTAAGGATGGAGTTGTACAGAAAAAGGCATTGGAGGTACTCTACCAGCTACTGCAAAGAGATTCTGTAGTTGTCACAAAGACACTATATCAGAACCCAAGGCCAATACATCTAGATAAATAAAACTGACAGACACTTCATAAGGGCTGGCAAAAACAACAAGCTCACCATTCCACAGGACATCAAAGGCAGACTGAGGGCGTACTTACAGCAGCTTAACAATCACATTAACCCCACAGATGCTGTACTTCCCCAGAAACAGGCTACAGTAGAGACAAACAGGATACCACCTTGGAGGAAGTAAGACTTTCACTAAGGGAAATAAAGTCAAGGAAAGAAGCAGGCTCAGCAGAGGTCACCGTGGATGCATTTTAAAGATGCTGACTGAGGTAGGGCAGAATTGGCTCCCGAAGCTACTTCTAGCAGCGTGGAAAGGCGTACCCCAAGTGAGTGTTGAAGAATCATACTTGTGCCAGTTAACAAAAACAAATGGGACATTCACAACTGTGATCCATACATAGAGATCATACTGCTGTCACCGTACATGAAAGTTATGGAGCGGGTGACTCATAAATGGATACACAGGGTATTACAATGTAATACGGGTGATGTTCAGTTTGTATTCAGATCAGGATGCAGCCCAACTGACCCGATGTTTGCAGTGAGACAGTTGCTAAGAAGCTAGAGATGATGAAGAAAGAGTCCTAATCCTCATTCCTATGCTCTGGGAATGCAGATGACAAGATGCCAAGAAAGCTGCCTTGGGCAGAACTGTGGTGGTTCAAAGTCCTAGAATCATCGTTAGAATTAGTATTGCCTAAGGAGAAGGACCCAATGACTCAAGTATAAACAGTGTTCGGTCTCACATCCAGGGCAATCGATGTACCCATAAGTGGATCTGCTTTTCTCTGTAATTACATGTAAGTTATAGAACATCCCAAATTGCCAGTCACTACTACCAATTAGTATTTTTTCTAGTGGGAAAGACCCCACAATACCCTTTCTGGCGAATTAGGTGATGCAGATGGAAGTGGTGCAGTTCCCTGTTTACAAACCATATTACTCACAATTATCTTGCTCAAGTTTTGTCATTTTCCATATCTATAAGTTTGAGGTGACAGACATCTAATTCAGGGCAAACCCTTGATGTCCTTTAGCATTCCACAATGATGACACATCAGTTAGTTAAAAAAAAAAATTAAAAATAGCATTTCTTACTGACTTTGTGCAGAAGTTATTTGGGCTGACAAACTGTATTTACCTCTCACTCACTAACCTCAGTAGGTGACATCTGAGGATTTTGTCATAATATTTTTTTCTCGTGCATACCATGGCAACACCAGCCATTAAATGACAGCTAACATTTTTATGTAGTGAGTCATTAGCTGGACAGCAATACTGGGCATAGGTAGATTAAGTGCAAAACAATTGCCTCAATCCTGAAAAGTGAAGCATCATTAAAACCAACTGTTAAACTTAAGATACACATTAATATGCACATGGTGCTTGTGTCACAAAACATTTGCATCGAAGCATGGCCAGGTCACCAGAAAATAGCTCACACCAAAGTTACGTCCATATCTGAGCAATCTCTATTCCACCAGCCAAGACATCTTAGCCACATTCAGCAGAGCGCGACATGAGGCATTACCAGAATCTTGCCACATGAGATCTTGCGTTGTAAAATAATGGAATTAAAACTAATTACATGTGGTAGCATTACCATATTCTAACATCAGACTGGCAATTACTCCTTTCCTTACATGTGTACCATTCGGCCAGTTCAGACTGGAAACAAGAGAAAAAGAGATTGCATTATGAAAAGGTCTTCAACTTGGGCACTATCAAAAGTGGTTAAGGCAAAGGTCATTAACTGATCTCCAGTCATTTTCTTTCCTTTTTTTTTTTTTTTGCAACAGAAACATTCATGACTGAAAACGTCTTGCCCACTGGAAGAAACTCTTTGTTATTACCTCTCACAACAACAAGTCCTGTAGGACAGTAGGGGAACAGAGGGGTTTGGTTTTGCTTAGTGGAAGTATACCCTGTAAAGGAGGGATCACTTTCCCATGGAATCAATCTCAGAACCCATTTGTCTGAGACAGAAATGGAAAATCAAACTTACTAGGAGAGACAATATAATTCCAGGTAGGGTAATTGCACAAGGGCCATTACTTACTCATTATGACCTTCTTTTCCGTCCTTGGTTCGGTGGGGATTCCGGCAGTCTTTTCACAAATTGGTCTCCCAACATGTCTGCCTACCTGCATACTGCTTAGATGTCTTGTTTTCTTTTATTTCTTGATGCAGCTGGACAATGGAGCAAAATAACTGTCAGAAAATGTTGAGTGGTAGGGTTAAACAAATCAGACAGATTCCCTGTACATTGACTTAACCCTCTTAATTAACTTTTGCAGCAGTGGGACCACAATCTCCATCTAAACGTTAGATTCAAAGCACAATTTTAACTCCTCTGCAAGGTTTTGAAAATGAAGCCATCAAAAATTTTCAACACAATATCTGCTGGAGAAAGGAACATAAAATGATTCAAGATGGTTCCTTAATAGGACACCCGTCAGCTGAGCTAGGCACTATCAATCTCAGGTACACAGCCTATGCAAAACTCACAAACACCCACAGTGCACCACTGAACCAATTTGCTTTGCCCATGTCAACACAATACACAGATTCAAAACATGTGGTGGATGACAGCTGTTTTTGGTGTCAGCTCAGGGCACTGCATAGTCAGTCCATATAACAGGGTTGCGCTCATTCCTGCTATGCTACATGCTTCGCTGTTACACCACCCATGCTAAACGCACACACAGACACACAATGTACCAGTGAGCAATGGTGCTTTGCCCACCTCTCCTCACAAAATGCTGCAACAGATCCGGGTGGACCCAAGCTGCAGGTGATTCAGCTCTGGCCACCTAACAGTTGTTGCAGCAATCCCACTGCACTGACACTGGATGCTCCCTAAATAGGGTTGGTGCCAGTCCATCTCAGCTCCATTACTGGCCATCACACCATCCAGCACACACACACACACACACACACACACACACACACACACACACACACACACACACACACACACACACACACACACGTACTTTGTACCAGTGAACCATGATGCATTGCCTACTTTTACACCAATCAACAATGCCGCAGCTGCATAGCACCTACACTGCTGTTATCAGCTCAGGACATTCAACAACTGTCTCAGTAAAAACACTCCACTGACAGTAGAATCACCTCCCAGAAGTTGTGTGTCAAGTCTTTCTCTGATCAGTGACTCTCTATTAAACAGTATATACTAAACAGACATACATACATTCACACATACACACATGGTGTATTGAACAATCTACCATTTAACCAATGTCAATTTGCACACCTTTTCTTCCAACTGTAATGTATTAAATATGGCCAAGCACTGCTTAGGATCTCTACTCAGTGTAACCAAATTCAGTTTGCACGATCTCACCCTGCTTCCTTATCAGGAATATGATGTCAAAGAAGCTAGACTTTATCAATCTTGATTACAGCACACAATACAATACTCACACACCCGCAGTTTTACACTGCACCATGTTGCTTTGCCCAAATCACATGAACACAATGAGTCAACAGCTATGGCACAACCCTAGCTGCTGCAGACGTCTGCTACAGGGACCTATCAGTTGTTTCATCTAGTACACAAAATGGATACCAGATGCTCACCAAAAATGTAGGATGCCAGTCCAGCATATAACCATTGTTAACTTTTATGCTAACACATACTAAACACAAACGTACACACACTTCTGCAATGCACTAGTAAACCATGCCTATTTCCTCACCTCTGTATACAGCAATGACTCAAAGGATTATTCCAGCAATGAATCATGGCTAGCCATTACATTAACCTGAAAAACATGCTACCTGTGTTCTTCATCCAACCTCTCCTCACAGTACTGCGACATCCACAAATAACCCAGCATTTGATGACCTCAACTCAGGATTGCCATCAGTTTCTACAGCAAGCCCACTTGATGAGAACCATACACTTATGCACCTTTCAGTCTAATTCTGCATAATGGTTCACTGAGACAACCTCCAACCCAACTGTACAGAGAGCAACCCATACATACATATACATTACCAGACACACACAAACACAATCATTTATTTTATGTTAACATTACTTAGTTATTTATTTACTCTGTTCAATTTCAATTGTCTGCCACTCAATCTAAGTACCAGCTTCACCAGTTGACTGAAGCTGGGTAACCACAACTGCTGATGCTATACTGCTGTCAATTCATCTGTCTTATCGCACTTTGTACACTTACATACCTCCATGCATATAAACCTTTGACAATATGCCTAATCACTTTCTGCATGAGGAACACACATGCTCAACTTTACTCTCTCACTCACAGTTTTTGAAACATTATACGGCACTCACATCAGCACCCAGACCTTAATGAATCTAATGTACTTCTGAATCTACCCCACAAAATTAGCAAGTGTAGCAAAGTTAGCCAGAAATTTTGCTGTAAATTATGGTCACTACACTAAGAATTTACTGCATGATCTGTCAGTGATTATGCCTGTGCATCACAATGCCCACTACAGCACATCATAGTCCTCATACTGCTCACTGCTGTCACCCCATTTTCCACATTCAAGTATTCCTCCGGTCAACTCATCTCATAGTTACATCACTGCCCTATCACCCCCACCTGCCGTGCTACGCATGTCAGTAGATAGGCTACTTTAATCTCCCAGAACATGGAGAACTGCAGCTGTCTAACCAAAATTCTGACACAGCAAAATGTTAAGGCCACCAAGGTGGTTCACAGTCCAGTTATAGGTTTACTTCTGTTCCCCTCTTGAAGTAGCTCATCAGTCCATTTATTCAACGCCTGATTAATAGTACTGAAATTAGCCGCCAACATCTGTCATTCTCAAGATGTTTCTCATCAATACTGTTTTTTTCAGTAAAACTCCGTCATACTTTGAATCTCAACAAATGTTTCTGGGCTCATAGGTTCCTAAGGTGTTTCATAGTGTAATGAACACAAGGTCCTTTTAAAGCCAAGCCATGCATTTCAAATATGTGTCTTGTTATGCTATCCTGGATAAGTGTAAGCAGACACCTGTGCAGGTCAACCATTTGCATGATGCCTGTGTCCAATAGACACACAGGTGCCAAACCAGGAATCCATTCCCTGCTACCACTCCAATTGCCATTGTTACACTTGCAATGGGTTACGGAGGAACTTTGCTTTACACGGGTGGGAAGGATGTTCTGGCAAAGGGGTAGCCTCTGTGATACAAACCTGTCTGTATCCCAGATCCTATTTAGGGAACAGCCACTGTTTCAGTGTTTAGACTGCATTACTCAGATGTTTTTTGCTTTGCAGATATGCACTAGGTACATCTTAGTGAGGTTTGACAATGGCGTATATGCCAGGCTGAGACCTCACCTTATCAGCCTCTAGCAGCCATAATACAGTGCTATGCTCGTGAGGCAGTCTAATTACCAAGTGGTTTCTAACCCCCCACTATAATCTTCTAGTGAGAAAACCCTGTTAGACTTTCCAAGTGCCAGAAAAGCCATGTCAGGTACATACCATAGGGTGCATGTTACTGAGTAACAGGTCTGATGAATGCCAGCTACAGTCACTTCACTGTTATGTTCCATACTCAGTCTGATAGCGTGTAATTCAGATGTATCCATGCATGTCCTTTAATAATCCACTGTATTACATTACCTATTACTCTAACCTGGGTAAAACTTGCCCATTAACATATCATCTAACAAATGACTACTTAACAGCTCCTGTAACCGTTGTCTTTGCACTGCTGTCTGATGCACTGAAAGACTATTGAGTCAGTGCTTAACCACATTACTATTAGCTGCCTAAAGCTTGTAGCATCAACACAATATATCAGAAAAAGGTCTCAGTCATTTTGGCTCTAACTTACCAAACCGTGCATATTTTCAACATCGTCTACACTCAGTATACATTGTCAAGAAATGTCTTCCTTTCATGATATTACCATACTGCCTTGTTTTTTGTGGAAAAAAGACCAGAGAGTTTTAAACAGGAATTGTACTGCTCACTCCTATTATTTTTCATCTAATACCAACAACATAGATTATGGTAAGGTTTTAATGCACTCCATAAAGCGTCTATGTACCGACTACTGGCTGTATGCTTGCCATAAATCTTCGCAGCCATAGGTCAGGAGGCTACTGGGCAGCCATTGTGTAGGTGTCCAGCCCGGGTTACCATCAATAACTCTGAGCGAAAGCTGGTTGCAAAACCAATGAAACTGACAAACATGAACTGAGAATTGCTACTCACTATAGTTTCAGTGACAGGATGCAGCTTGTAAACGGATGACATGGTGGTAATGAGGAGCTGGACATCCCATGTATCCAGGAGACAAGATGGAAGGGCAGTCCAGCCAACTCACTTAGCCTGGGACCCAACATTTACTATTTCAGAGGAGGACAGGCTAGAAATGGTGTGGGAATCCTGTTGAGAGAAAGGCTTCAGAAGGCAGTGAGGGATATCATCCACAATTAGTGACAGACTCATGGCAATCAGATTCCACAGTAAAATTAGGGCAGTACTCATAATCTCATCCTGTGCCCCACAGCTGGGTTGTGATACTGAGAGAAAGAGCACTTTCAAACAGCAGTTGCAAGACCTACTTGATAATTCAGGACAGCTTGAATTCCTGCTGATAACCGGTGACTTGTATGCACATAATTGTAATAGGCTGAAGAGGATATGAGGACTGCCTAGGTTCACATAGGTGGGGCAACAGGAACAAGGGAGAGGCCATTCTAGACTTCTATCCAACAAATTGCTTGATAATACCCAACATACGGTTCAGAAAGAGAGACAGTCTTAAGTTGACATACAAGAGTGGCCAATATGTAAGTCAGGTAAACGTCCCCTAGTTAGGGGAAGTTACTAGGGTTTAATCATTGATTGCCAAGTCGTCACCAGCAAAAGAGTCGGCCAACAGCATAAACCATCAATTGCCACAATCAGCTGCATGCAGTGGTCAGACAGGGATCTAAGGTCAACAGAGACCATGTTGAAGACCTAGAAGTAATCTGGACAAAAGCTAATACAGTTCAAGGAAGTTACTCAGGGCTCCTGTACCCCAAGAAGAGGATGAAATCAGTGTAGTTGAAGAAGAATAGCAGCACCTCTAAATAGCATGTGTGCAGACTACAGAAATGACATGTGGCCAAGCCCGGTATGTTAATACCGTACATGAGAAAAGTGGGGGGTTGACTGCAATAGTCCAGGGAATCCACAAAAGAAACACACTATACAGAAATAAAGTGGGATATAGAAAATACATCAGGATAGGAAGGAATACTGGTCATCTAACCAAGAAACTAAGAAAGGAGCTTCAATACCAAAGAATAGGACATTAGAGGTGCTCCACACCTTCTGCAAAGAGAGACAGTAGGTGGCACAAAGAAACTATATCAGATTGCCAGGCCAAGAGACAAAAATGATAAAGAATATAGTCAAACACCTTCGTAAAAGAATGCCAGCAACAACTTGCTCACTAGTCCCTAAGATATCAAAGGCAGATGGAAGGAGTATTTTGAGCACCTTAGGAATGCCAGTAATCCCAAAGATGCTGTAGTGCCCCAGGAACACAAGATACCACTCTGGAAGTAACAATATCACTAAGGACAACGAGTCATGGAAAGCTGCATGGTTCAGACATGAAATAGATGCAGGTTGAGAGTGGGAAGAAATGGCTCCATAGGGTACTGATAGCAGTGTGAAGAGAAAGGCATATCTCAGGTGACTTGAGAATAATCTTACTTGTGCCAGTGTACAAGAACAAATGGCACATCCACAACTGCAAGTAGGACAGAGTCATCAAACTCCTGCCACACTGCAGGAAAGTTAAGGAGAGGGGGTTTGTTAAATTGATTTGTGGGGTAGCAGAATGTATGATGGGAGATTAACACTTCATACTGAGATCAGGATGCACCACAACTGACCCAATGTGTGCTGTGAGACAGTTTAGAAGTCACAAGACATGAGGAATGAGTCCAACTGATATCTCCTATATGTAGAGAAACCAGATGACAAGGTCCCATGAAAGCTATGTTGGGCAGTACTACAATGGTTCAAAGTCCCAGAAACACTAGTAGAATTAGTGCAGGTGAAGTATGAGTCAATGACGCAAGTACAGTGTTCGGTCTCACTTCTGGGTCAATCGATGCACCAATAGAAACGTTTTTCTGTCTAAAGCAGAATAGGGTATAGAACTCCACAAACTGCCATTCAATACTAGAAATGTGTAATTATTCCCATGGAAAAGATACCACAAACCCCACTTTAAAGGGTGTTATGGAGAAAGAGGTGATGCTGTTCCCGGGTTATAAACAATATTAACCACAACTTATCTTGCTCATGTTTTTTTCATTTTTCAAATCAGTAGTTCTATTGTGACTAGCATCTATTTGAGGCCAATTGCTGATGTGGTCTAGCATGTTAAAAAAAAAAAGAATTAAAAAAGAGCAATTCTGATTCAGTTTGTGCAAACTCAATTCAGACTGAAACTACATTTAACTCTTACTTGCAAATCCAAGTCACTGACATTTCCATGATTTGTCAAAGTAATTTATCTCTTGCATGCCATAGCAATGGTTGCTCTAAAATGACAACTACTATTTTCATAGATTGAGCCATAAGATGGAAAGCTATGTTGTGCATACATAAAGTGTTATCAATTGTCTCATTCTTGATGTGCAGCACTTTCCCTTTACTAAGTCTTGCCAAATAGAAGTAATGCTCTTTTTTATTTTGTAAGTGAACACTGCAAAATTTATAAAGTCAAGGACTAATGAGTCTAAACCCAAAACAGCTGCACATAAAATGTGTGTGTGTGTGTGTGTGTGTGTGTGTGTGTGTGTGTGTGTGTGTGTGTGTGTGTAAATTTATACACATGTACCTAACAATCATTACTTCCTAATGCTTGTTGTGAGCTTTTTCTTAAAAGAAATAGTAGTTGCTATTAACTAATGCATATGTTCTAGAAACACAGAACAGTAGTACATTTTATTTGGATTTTCACTTCTGACTGTATCATTGTTTCAGTGGGCGTTCGAAAGACATGCGTAAATGGGCATGCCTTTGTTGAAGGTTGAATGTCGAGCTGGCACCTCGGCATTCGTGAAAATCTACTGCCAATCATTAGCGGACCGGAGTTCCGCTGTGGCGACCCCTAACCAGGAAAAGCCGAAAGACAACAACACTGTATCACTGTTTCTTCCGCTAATATTATTCTAATGAAATAATCTATAACATAATCCCTTCCAATCCAGACTGATTATAATTTGCTGGCTTTACAGTGACAGCAAAATCTGTTTTACTACTTCCATCTTTCTCAGGCTAAATGTAATATATTATTGTAGACCTGCATACATGTGCCTTCATTGACAGTCTCACTGAGAGTCTTAATTGAACAGTTACAAGCTAACGAAAAACAGAAGTGGCTGGAAAACGGTTTTACTTCAGTTCAAATACAATAAAACAAATGAATTTCACATAAAAACGTAACTACAATCCGTAAGCGCTTTCATTTAGCTTGTGCTAAACTTTTTCAAACAAATTACACATCACTTCCTGTTAGTTAAATACTAACTGAATTAAATCAATTAAATCAAAAAAGACAAACAAACTGTGATCAGTTAAAGAGACAGCAACAATGTATCAACGACATGTACATGTTATACTGTTATATTTTTAAATAACATGTATAGATTTATATTCAATAAAATTCTTACAAAGTATATATATTTGTATATTAAAAATATTGTGTTTAAATCTCTCAGCAAATCATATCTGAACATGTCAACTTTCAGGTGTGGAACATCCGGAGCTAAGGTACTAAAATACTAAAAATAATAAAATAATAAATAAAAAGGAGCATGAAAACACCAAACTCTTTCCTTACAAACTAACACTGTGTAGCCTAATACGGCTTTTCATACCTCAGATTTAAAATTCCTATATTGTTTAAGTACATCTACCAAACTACAGCTATGAACATATTTGTAAATAAGATTTGTAAATAAAATGTATGAATCGTGTAGATCTGCTTTGTGACATTAAATGTGTCGGTATAAATATGTAAATATTATGTTTGAATATAAATTCAAAAAAATCATTCCTTATGTAGTGAATAAAATAAAATGAATGAATAAAGTGTATGATGAATATAATCGATACTTGTTAAATATATATATAAATATATATTATTAAGTAATAAGAAGTTATGTACCTACCATAACGTTCCATGTTAGTTGTCTTCTTCTCGCCTTCTTTCTTGCTGGATGGGTTCGGAGCCGATCCTCGGCTCCGACTCGGCCAATACTAAAGCTCGAGAGCTTATTTCACCGGCTCGAGGCTCCCCTATATCCCACAATGCTAGGCGGCAACTACTCAGATCTCGTTTGATAGCTAAAACCAAGCAGTTCTGGTCTCCATAGAATGGAGAAGAGAGAAAAAGGAACCCACCTCTATATATAAACCTGTAGGTAAGCTACCACAAGCATAAAAGGGAGAATAGAGGTGGTAGAACATGTGGGAAGGAAAACCCCAATGGAAGAACCCAAAAATTCCTATCAGTCTGTCCAGGCTAGGGGGAAGGAGGGTGGGACGCAAGAAAGAAGTCGAGAAGAAGACAACTAACATGGAACGTTATGGTAGGTACATAACTTCTTAATGTTAAGTTGTCAATCTCGCCTTCATTCTTGCTGGATGGGACCACGTCCCTAGCACCTTACCCCGGGTGGCCTATCGGAACAGACTCGTGAGAACAGTGGAACCAAAGTTGGCACGGTTTCTGGAGGCCATATCCAATTTGTAATGCAAGATAAAGGTATGAGGAGAAGCCCATGTGGCTGCTGCACAAATGGAATCTATTGGTAGCCTGTCCTGAAAAGCTACAGATGTAGCTAATGCCCTAGTTGAATGAGCTCTAGGTCTTGAAGGCAGTTTTTGATGTCTGATTTCATAGATGAAGGTAATTATTCAGGTAAGCCATCCTGAAGGGGACACTTTAGTAACTGGAAGGCCCAATTTCCCTTCCACTTAAGATAGGAAGAGCTGATCAGATTTCCTGAACTGTTTAGTCCTGTCTAAATAATATCTAAGTTGGCAATGAACATCTAGAAAATGTAACTTTTGTTCCGATCTGTTGGAATAATCAGGGAAGAAGATGGGGAGATCAATCGTCTGGTTTAGGTTTGCCTCAGAGGAAACCTTAGGCAAGAAAGACAAATTAGTCCAGAAGGACACCCTGTCTTTATGGAAAACTAAGTAAGGAGGACGACTGCAAAGAGCATGAAGTTCAGATACCCTTTCTAGCTGATGTTATGGCTACTAAAAAAAGTGTTTTCCAGAAGAGCTACTTAAGAGGGCATGAAGCCGCAGGTTCAAAGGGGGGGGGGATCAAGGATGGTAGGACCAAATTCAAGTCCCATTGAGGTGGGGGATCTTTGATTGGGGGCTTGAGCAAAAAGACACCTCTTAAAAAGGCTTTGCAGAGTTTATGGGACATGATACTGGAGTCCGAGACACCTACATGAAAGTTAGATATAGCAGCTAGTTGTACTCTAATGGTAGATGAGGAAGAGCCTAAATGAAAGAGTTCTGCCAGGAAGTCTAGGATAGACTGGATAGGTGCAGTGAAGGAGTCTATATTTTTTGATGCTGCCCAGAAGGAAAAACGTTTCCACTTACTATTGTAAATCCTTCTGGTAGAAGACTTGTGGAGAGGCTATTAGGATGTTACGGACCGAATGAGAGATTAAGGGAAGCCTGGCTAGGATAGGAATTGGAGAAACCACGCTGTGAGGTTGAGAGATTGGAGGGAGTGGTGCAGCTGGCCCGACTGGTGGGTCAAAAGATCTGGCACTGGGTCCAGATGCCAAGGCTGCTCCAAGAGGTAATGATGGAGGAACGGAAACCATATCTGTTGAGGCCAGTAGGGGGCAATGAGGATCATGATGACTCTCGAGGCGATAGCTTTCTGAATTAATTGAGAGATCAGTGGAAAGGGGGGGAAAGCATACAGAAGTCCCCAGGGCCAATCGTGGACTAGAGTGTCTCTGGTGGGTTGGCCTGGTAAAGGGAAGAGGGTGAAGAAGTCGTGACACTTACTGTTTTGGGGAGTAGCAAAAAGATCACAGCAAGGCCGGCCCCATCTTTGAAAGACTTCTTCCAGCACTAATTTTTTAGAGACCACTCGTGAGGCATGAGAATAGCCCTGCCCAATTTGTCCGCAATCACGTTGGACTTCCCGGGAATGTGCGTTGCTATCAGAAAACGCTGAGAAGAAATCGCCCACTGCCAAAGTCTGAGTGCCTCTCGACATAAGGGGTAGGACTTGGTTCCACCCTGTTTGTTGATGTACCACACTACGGACATGTTGTCCATCTGAATTGCAATAGTCCCTGTGGGAAGAGAGTCCTGAAGGGCTTGCAACGCTAAAAGCACTGCTCTCATCTCTAAGACATTTATGTGCAAGTGGCACTCGAAAGATTGCCACGTGCCCCGGATTGTCCTGCCCTGATAATGCCCCCCCCACCTGATCAGGGAGGCATCCAGTCGTGGCGATTGGGGGGAGGAATGAAGAGTCTGCCCTGGAGAACTTGAGGTGATGTGATCCACCAAGACAGGTGATTCTTGCATGATTGAGTTAGTAGGATGATGTGAGACATCGGGAGCTGTTGGAAGGACCATTGAGAAAACAGCATCCACTGGAGGATCCGCATGTGAAAACGAACTAAGGGGAGAAGTGTAATAGTAGCTGCCATGAGTCCTAATGCCTTCAAGACTACCCTGGCTTTGATCTTGTTGCATTGAAGTAGAAGGTAAACTTGTTTGCGGATATCTAATACTCTTTGCTCTGTTAGTCTGGCAGAAAGATGAACTGTGTCTAAGGTGGCGCCTATAAAGGTAATAGATTGACAAGGCGACAAGGCAGATTTTTCGAAATTTATTGAAATGCATAGAGCTTGGCAAGTTTGGATGGTGAAGTCTCTGGATAGAAGCAGTTGATGCCTGGTGGTGGCGGTAAGGAGCCAGTCGTCCAAATATGGAAACACCTGGAATCCTTGACGTCTCAAGTGAGCCGCGACCACTGCCATACATTTGGTAAACACATGGGGGGCTGTAGTGAGACCAAAGGGCAGGGCTCTGAACTGGTAGTGACTGGCTCCCAGACTGAAGCGGAGAAACCTCCTGGAGCGTCTGTGCATTTTGATATAGTAGTACGCATCCTGAAGGTCTATCGAGCACATCCAATTGTCCTGACCCAAGAAGGGTAGTATGGACTGTAGCGTGACCATCCAGAATTTTGTTTTTTTGACATAATTGTTTAGCTTGCCGAGATCCAGTATTGGTCTTCAGTCCCCTGTTTTTTTTGGTACCAAAAAGAATTTGGAGTAGATTCCGGATCCTTGCTGGTCTGCTGGGACTGTTTGGATAGCTCTTTTTGACAGCAGCTTTGATATTTCTAATGCTGCTTGTTCCCTTAGACTGGGTGGAACGTCTGGAAGGGATCCTTTGGGTTGGGATGGGATGTGAATAAAGGGGATTTTGTAACCCTTGGATATGATCGACTGTACCCATTTGTCTTGAGTGAGGGAAAGCCAGGCTTTTGGGTACAGTGATAATCTTCCCCCAACAGCCTCCGAAGGTGGACAGCCAGGCAGCTCCTCAGGGATGCTGAAAGGGTTTATCAGAGAAAGTTTCTCTGCTACCCTGGTTTTGCGGACCACCTCTGCCCCTAGGGCGGCGTCTATTGTTGTTCACCCCTCTGCCTCTAGAGGGGAATCAACTTTGTGCGTCAGATGAGACTCCCTGTGGTTTGCAGAACCACATTCCCCCCCCGACCTTTGGGATAAGGCCTGGAAGGGGTAGAAAAACGGACTCCCACGGCAGAGAGAGTCTTACCTTCTTGCTCGCACCTAGTCAATGTATCCTTCACCTGAGGTCCAAACAACGTTGAGCCATCAAAGGGGAAAGTGGTGAAGGACGCCTTGAAAGGGTCCACAAAATTGCAAAGCCACATCCAGGCATGACGTCATAAAGCTACACCTGTGCATGCGGCCCTACTCGCCCCATCAGCTGCATATGAGATAAGCCGCATGGAGGAGTTGACAATCGAATTCAGGGTTGCCAACTGGGAGTTCATTTTGTCTTGGAACCCCTCAGCTGTTGGATCCTGCATGGCCTCACCCATATCCTTGAGTAAATCTCTCCGGAGACGAGTGAAGTGACACAAGTAGTTCAGCGACCGCATGGCAAAGGTCGCTAAGGAAAACATCCGCTTACCATACCTGTCCATGGTCCTAGACTCCTTATTAGGAGGATGGACAGGTACCGAAGGATCGGCTAACTCCTTCTTAGTGGCTGCGGCCACCACCATGGCATCAACAGAGACACCTTTGGATAGGAACTGTTTCTCTTTTGTGGCAGTAATAAATTTTGACGGCCTCCTTGGGGTAGGTTCCACTGAATCAGGGGCCGCCCAAGCCTTCCTTGCCAGCACTTCCATGAGGGGGTCAAAGCGAGGAGACACCCAGGAGGTGGAAGGGCGAAAGCCAAACGCCTCAAGGTAAACCGACTCGTCCTCTGAAGGGTTAAGGGCAGGCCAGTTCCCCCTCTTTTTAAGGATTTCAAGGATGTCAGCAAAAGAGACATCCTCAGAGGGGGACCGAGGGGAACCTTCAGATTCCTCCAAGTCGGTGTCAGAGGTGATAGACTCAGGGGAGTCAATGTGCTTCCTCTTGCATTGTCTCTTCCGAGGGGGTTCTCCTACCGGATCAGGAGAGGCCTCGGAAGAGGAGGATATTCCCAATGGGGAAACCTGAGGAGCTGGCTCTCTGCGGTCTGTTACAAGGGGGTGGGTAGAAAGCACCGCAGGCACTGAAGAGGGAGGAGCTGACGGAGCCGACTGTGGGGTAGACACTGGGTCTAGCACGCTCCGCATGACCTCAAAGGTGCCCTGATCAGCCAAGGCCAAAGGTCCCCACTCCGAGGAGACAAGGACCCCCCCGGCACCGACAAGGACGGCTCTGAGGCCGATGTCGGAGCCAAACTCACCAGCGCCGACGCTCCGAGAGGGAGAACGGGGTCGGACTAGGGTCCGATGCCACTCGCCCCCTCAGAGTCGACGAGGGAAGCTCAGCGCTGAGATCCCTCCAAGGAGGAAATCGGAGCAGACGACGGAGCCGAAAGGGAAGGTATTGGCTCTGACGCACCGACAGCCATGGCTCCAACGAGCCTCGGCTCCAAACTCAAAAGAGTCATAGGAGGAATAGAAGCAGGGATGGGAATAGTCGCTGACTGTTGAGTAGGGCTATGCAGCATTTGGGCCAGTGCCTCAGACTTGAGAAGTCTACTCACCACCCTTTGTAAGTCATGGTCGGACAGCCTGGAGGACCGAGAGGAATGAGACCTATGGCTCCGCTCCGACAGAAGAGGGGATCCCGGAGCCGAGTGGAAGGAGCCGATGGAAGGGGACCTTGACCTCTTCTTTGAAGGTGGCTCCGATAAGACTATCAGAGCCGACTGAGTCTTAACAACCTCGGCTCCGGCTGGAGCTGAGGTAACGGTTTGAGACTTCGAAACATCGACTCCAGCCGGAGCCGATGTCGAAGCAGCCTTAATGCTCCCAGCAGACGGCTCTGAAGCTGGAGCCGACGGCCTGGAAGTCTTTGAAGGCTTCCCCGACGCAGACTGGGTCGAGGGGCCTTCAGGCTTTAACAAGCCTCGAAGTATAAGTTTGTTTTTGCGTTCCTGCAGGACTCTAGGGCTGAATGCATGGCAAACAGCATGAGTCCTGCAGGTGCAAAGGTCCCAGGCAATAGATACAAGAAGTGTGACCGTCTGTCAGAGACATTTTCTGACAGCACAAATCACACTTCTTGAAGCCTGAGACCTTGGAGTCTTTAGACATCCTAAATAGACTGCATGTAACAGACACAACACACAGACACACCCTTTAACCAAATGAAAAAATCCAGTCACACTGAAGAGACAGGGGAAAAACGGGAGTGGGCCAAAGGCCTAAAAGTTAAAAGGGAATAAAAAGGGAATACAAACACAAGGGAGACCCGATTTAAACTAAAGGGATACTCTATATTAAAAACTAAACTAAACTAGAAAGGATAGGGGTAGAAATTTGAAGTTTTTGACAAGAAAAACTCACTAACCTGCCAGAGCCGGTAGAAGAAAGCACCTCGTCAGCTAAGCGGCAAACGAGATCTGAGTAGTTACCGCCTAGCATTGTGGGATATAGGGGAGCCTCTAGCCAGTGGAATAAACTCTCGAGCTTTAGTACTGGCAGAGTCGGAGCCGAGGATCGGCTCCAAACCCATCCAGCAAGAATGAAGGCGAGATTGACAACTTAACATTGTAAATTAATGCGAGTTGAAATTATGTAAAATCTAGTTAGTACCTCTAATTATATGTTTTATGTCTATCTTTCTAATGATTTTAATTTTAAAATACTTGCTATTGAAATGGCACTATTCATACCTGGCCAATTCTGCGTGTTTAATCTTATTTGCCATTCCAATTCCATTTTCTCCAATAGTGGTTGCCAGGGTCCTCCCCTGGCGTTCAATTTTAAAACATCTAAAACTGCAAATTTAAATGAATGTGTTGGATGTGAACAGATATGTTTTGCCAAGGCATTTAATTCATTTTTGTCACAAATTGCTCTTATATGTTCACCTATTCTTTCTTTAATTTGTCTTTTTGTCTTGCCTACGTAAAACATTATACAATTACAACAGATTGCACAATAAACTACTTTTTCACTGATACAGCTAGCCTTATTTTTTAATTCTATATGATTTGCTGAGAGATTTAAACACAATATTTTTAATATACAAATATATATACTTTGTAAGAATTTTATTGAATATAAATCTATACATGTTATTTAAAAATATAACAGTAAAACATGTACATGTCGTTGATACATTGTTGCTGTCTCTTTAACTGATCAGTTTGTTCGTCTTTTTTGATTTAATTGATTTAATTCAGTTAGTATTTAACTAACAGGAAGTGATGTGTAATTTGTTTGAAAAAGTTTAGCACAAGCTAAACGAAAGCGCTTACGGATTGTAGTTACATTTTTATGTGAAATTCATTTGATTTATTGTATTTGAACTGAAGTAAAACCGTTTTCCAGCCACTTCTTTTTTTCGTTGGTTTATTTGCTGGTGTGTTTCTTATAGTAACAGTTACAAGCTGTAGAGTGGTGATTCATCACTGGGACAAAACAGAAATTCCCCAAGACTTCAAGAGCAGAATAAGTTATTCTTACATTTATTTCATTGAATTGCAATTCTTAACACTTACAATTGTGCTATACAGCTAATCTACTACATTTTCCTCTGTTATAAAGCTTTTTTTTTTATTGTTTCACTGTATTTGTGTACTGCTTTATACTGTTTAACTGTATTTTTTCATTGCTAGATAGTTACTGTAATTGCATTTTTACTGAATTACTTCACTGCAAACTGCTTTTTCATACTGACAGTTGTATTTTCTGTTTGTGACTGTTCTTTTTTGTGCATTTTTTGTGAGGTTTCTGTGTTCTAGTCAGGTAGCATAGTATGGATAGAGGCCTGCTGTTATCAAGGCCTGGTTGTTTTGTTTGTTGAATTTCCTGTGTTTCTGTCAGCCATCTTCTGCTGAGAGAGAACACAGATCACTGTGTGTAAGGTATTAACTGGAAATATTCTCCATTTGTTAAACATCTGTTCGTTTGTTCTGATTTCCTGCTACGGAGTATATCATATAACTGATCTGTTTGCAGTTAAAAGCATTCTCTAGAATCTCCTTGCTCCTTTATCTGTTTAAAACTTTTATTTACTGGCTCATGGCTGTTTTTCTGTGTGATAAACATTTCTGTAATGTTTTCTGCCTAAAATAGTGTAGCTAGTAGCTTTAATAGTTTCCCTATTGGTGTGTTGTTCTTATAGTTGGTGTCTTTGGAGTTGCCCGCCCCTACTATAAATTTGATCTGGGACACTCCTCCCAGTCTAGTGTCATTAGCTCATGCTACTTAATACAAGGAGAACATCTGAAAAGGCCAACCCACTTAGGTTCTATTCTTCCTTTCTCCCTTTTCACTTTACTAAAAAAAAATATATATATACTTTGCTAGAATCTTCTTGTATTCTGACTGAGTCTGCTTCTCAGCTGATAAGTATATTTTGGCACTTATTAACTGTTCAGAGTTGAGTAAAACAATAATTGAATTTAGTTCAAAATACAGTTTGAATAAATTGCATTTATTTAAACTGTATTTGCTTTAATATTGCTACACACTCGTGTGCTAGCTTGCACTGCACTTGAATTGTTTCAGTGCTGTTTTAGCTGCTTTTCTGTAAAAAAAAAAAAACTATAAGCTTGTTTCCTGCCTTTCCTGTAACTAGTCTAGTCCAGATACAGATTTGCTGTATCCAGGACTGTTTGTAAGCTTCTGAGCCCCCCAAGCCTTTCTGTGTTAGAGGGAAGCCTTCTAGCTTACCAGTGGGAGTGGTAAGCACTATGTAGCCTATCTACCACAAGAGGAGTGGTTTCTGGCCTCTAGAGATTGTAGTTTATTGGCCATTTGGGCAGTTTTTCCATCTCTTTCAACTTTCTGGTTTAAAAGCCTGTGTTTGCACTTGTTTCCCACCTTTCCTGTAAATAGTCTAGTCCAGATACAGATTTGTTGTATCCAGGACTGTTTGTAAGTTTCTAAGCTAGGAGTTTTGCATCCAGGAAGAAAGAGGTCATTGCCTCCCTCTACTCTTCCCTCACTAGGCCATTGATCGAGTACAATGCCCCATTTGGCATGTACATCAAGAGACACCTGCAACAACTGGAGAGGCCACAAAAGTACCTCACAAAGAGGATTCTAGGCCTGAAACACTTGTCCTATATGGACAGACTCAAATAACTCCAACTATTCTCTGTCTCATATCGCCTCCTTAGAGACAATCTCTGCTTGACTTACAAAGCCATGTCTGACCCAGCTCTGTTAGAAATGCTGCATCTAAAGAAATCCCAATCCCTCCGCACCACATGCTCCAGAGACCTCAACCTCATTACCACCCTCAACAGAACATGCTGGAGGGACAGGTTCATAACCCAGAGACTGCCCATGCTATACATGTCAAGCAGAGCACCTCACTGGCCCTCTTCAACAGAAATCTTGATGAGTGGATGGAAAATAGAAAATTCACCCTGGGGATCACTCTAGTGGCTCTGTTCAACAGAGGCACTGGGAACTAAGGTCGGGTGGCACAATGCCAGGGTAAGCTTATGGACTAGGCTTGTAAAGGCTCCGGGGGCATTAGCCTAGTAGACACCTATGAACCTATTTTTAATGTATTAGACCCTGCCTATTCTCTTTTACACACACACACACACACACACACACACACACAGACGCATATATATATATATATATATATATATATATATATATATATATATATAGATATATATATATATATATATATATATATATATATATATATATATATATAGATATATATATAGATATATATATATAGATATATATATAGATATATATAGTTCCCCTTCACAAGATCGAATGGATGGAAGCTCGAAATTCATAATCTCGAGACCAAAATCTTGAACTTACATTCACTCAAAATTGTGAATGTGAGCCTTATGTTTAAAAAAAATAAAAAGTTAATTTATCTTATTGCAGGGGGCCAGGTCCCCTGTACCCTAGCAGTTTAAATGTGAATGTTCCGTGACCACACTATAGCGGAGGAATGGAAAATCTTTCGTTTTGCACTTATGCGTATAGCGCGGAATGGGAGATTTCCCTTTCCTTCACTATTGTGCGATCTCGGAGTAGGTATACTTACGTAGGGGGGTGTTCACGTTTCTCTAAATTCGAGATTCTGGTTTCGAGTTTATGACTTTCGAGTTTAGAGGAATTTGATCATATGAAGGGGAACTATATATATATATATATATATATATATATATATGTGTGTGTGTGTGTGTGTGTACACAAACACAAATTTATATCACTCACACATTTTATATGAAATGCAAAGGACTTTCAGCATAGAAACATCAACAGAGCAAATGTGATGACCACAATCAATAGGAATATACAAAAACATCCAGTCTTATGTACCACAGGGCTGGACTATAGCTGCATAAAAAAAATGGTGAAAAGGGCAAAGTTTCAGTTGTAAACTGCTGACCTGTAATATCAAAGTACAGCCAAGCCTGTAATTGTACAGACCATGGCAGCAGCACTGCATAAAGACAAAGATTAATAGAGTTTGTCTGAAGTTAAAGACAGATCTGTTATGCAGATAAGACAACTTTCAGGTATCTTAGCATCTAAAAGTGTATAACCTGTGAAGCCTAATGAATAACAATGACTGGCTTTCAGTACAGAAAGGCACAAGCGGAGCTAACAAGTGTCATGCCGAGGAGATGAATTGATTATGTAGACATCACAACTCCTCAGTGTAACTAAAACTGACTGTTCAGCAACAGAAGATGAAGAAGGACGTGTTATGGATATACCCTAAGTCACAGACAATGGCTGTACATCTTGTTCACATTATTACGTCTCTGCTTTACCCTTGGAGAGCTATCTATTGCTCCAAGAGTGTTCCCAAGATGTAAAGCTCCTGTCATACAGTCTTACAGACTATAGGGTATCCACATTTTTCCAAATATAGACAATTTTCTTCACTTTGCAAAGTCTTATTGGAAATGTCACGGAATTTCTCATTTGGGAGTAGACATTCTAAACAAGCTGAGATTCTGTAGAGAACATTCAAAATTCTTTTTTTTACTCCATCACACAGGACTGGATTTCTGGGGTGCCTGAATGAACCCCTCAGTACTAACAGGTTTTCTTCCAAAGCACAAAATAAATCTATATTTATATCAATTGCATGTGTTTTCTGCTCACACTCAGGAAATACCACAGGATTCTGGTTCTCATGGCATCCATAAATCTCATGATACCTCTTAAAAACTTGACACGAGAATGAAAGAAAGTTATCTGAAGATTCTTGGGTCCCAGCATCCACACCCATTGTCTTTTCAAATTCCTGTTCCGGAATTTGTGAAAAGATAAGTCACGTGGCAGAGACATCTAATATCCCTAAATTCAGGTCACCCAATTTTTGCCTTCAGCTTCAGTGCAGTCACTCCCAACAGATACCTCAAACTTCATTTGTGGAGCTGTGTCTAGGGGAGTAAAAGAGCAAGGTCTCTGGCACAAGAAAGACAGAATAAAGCATAATAGAGACGCTAGCTCTTGAAAAGGATCTCAACTCTGATTCCTTTCTTGTCCCCAGGCACTCTTCAATTAGTTACTGATAATACCACATTGAAGAAGTACATAAATATGGGGGTACCAGATCTTAGCCCTTTTGTAGACCAGCAAAGTTAGCATGGGATATAGCTTAACATCGCAATCTTATGTTAGAGGCATACTGCATTTTATCAGAGCAAACTGTGTGGTATACAAGCTAGTAGAACAAATGCAGACCCTAATGAATGGAAAGAGATCAGGTGTTCTCCCAAACTTTGCTCCATCTGTGGGAAATTTTTGAGGTATACCTTTTGCCTCCTCTGAGCAATTAACTGTCAAAATTCTGTTCTGTGACTCAACCCAAGAAGGCCTGGAAGACAAATGCTTGATTTTTTATTTGGACAAGAATGTTCCTGTATGCTTTTTCAGCCTTTCCACTGATAAATTGGACACACTGGAGAGACATATATGTTTAACAGAGAATTACCATTCTCTGGAACATGCTCCCCATCCCTTTTGAGCAGAGTTCCATCCTGTCCCCATTTAAGTGCCACTAGGACCAATGGAAGGGTAATCAGAAGTTAAACCATGGGCTGGGATCTACATCTCCATAGGACAGAGGCAGTCAGTAAGTCACCCCTCGTATATAAATGAAATTTGTGAGACAAATTTGGGTTGCATGGCTGGGTTTTATGGGCCACAGTGGCCATTACCTATGCAGCTATAAACCTATGGTATGCGGGGTACTTGTAAATATTGAGGAAAAATTCCCCAAAGAACATTGTGGTGATGTCCTTCTGCTCCAGACAACAGTGGTTCTTCTCCCTTCTCTTGGAATTGGCCAGGTGCAATTACCAAGGCTTCCGCACAGAAGGGATTTACTCACACAAGAACAGGGCTGATTGATAAATCCCAAACCCCAAGCAACTACAATAGTACAACTGAATGACAGGGTCTTAAAACCTTTTAGGTACCTGTTTTCTGAGGATGAGCATCAGGTACTAATGGAAGCAAGAAAGCCTGCTACTAGAAAGTCATACATAAACAAATGGAAAAATTTCTCTACTTCATGCTAGCAAAACAACCAGCACTCATACACTATTTGAGTGAGTTGGTATCATATGGCCTGCCTTATTTCTCCATCAAGGTTAATTTGCCAGTCATTTCAGCAAGTCTATGGATCTCTCACATTCACTGTATTCTCATGGCAAGATGTTTTTGAAAGGGGTGCCACATAAGAAGAATTCAAGAAAATTTGTTGTTCCTTATGATCATAATATTGTGTTACAAAAGCTAGCTGACTTTGGTACTTAACATGGAACTCACTGTTGTTGATTGCTCTGACCCCTGCAAGAAGAATATCAGAGATACAAGCTGTTAGGATGGGTTCACCTTATCGCTTTGTCCACAGTGACAGGTTATCTTTGTGAACTAAGCCTTATTTTATTACTGAAGCGGTAAACAAGTCTAAGCTAAACTATCCATCTACTGGTTTTCTTTCTAGAACCCAAAAACAAAGGAGAAAGGATGCTTCTTACTGTGGATATCTACTGACAACTCAGGTACTATTTTGAAAAAAAAAAAGAAGTTATGTCTTACCATAACGTTCCATCTGTATTGTTGATCCTCGTTCAGTCATTACGTGTGGGTATCGGTTCTGACCTCGGAACTGAGCCGGCCATCTTCCAAGCTCACGTCAGCTACAAACTCTCAAGCTAAAAACTCTTACCCAGAATTCCCAATTCCCTGTTACCTCAGATTGAGTTTGTAAGTAAAAAAAAGAAGGTAGAGGCTACCTCTGGTCAAATGACTTAATAGAACCGAATGGTGAGATCCACTAGAAGCCACAGGAGGGGGAAGGAGGGAGGGTTGTAATGACTGAACGAGAATCAACAATACAGATGGAACGTCATGGTAAGACATAACTTCTTTATCTGATATTGTTACTCCTCGTTCATTCCTTACATGTGGGACAGAGTCCCCAGCCACCTTTATTCCTGGGAGGCTCTCATGGAAGGACATTCCTGAGTACCATAGAACCAAAAGATGCTCTTCCCCTGGAAGCCAAATCCAATTTGTAATGATTGATGAAGGTATGAAAGGTAGCCCAAGTTGCAGCTGCACAAATGTCATGTAAAGAAGCTCTGGCATGGAAGGTAGCAGAAGTTGCCACCGACCTTGAAGAATGAGCCTTTATGGTAGTAGGTAATGGAATATTATGTTGTCTATAAATGAAGATCACACTGTCCTTCAACCATTTAGCCAATGTGACCTTAGCAACAGCATATCCTAATCTAGGTCCAGAATAGGCCAAAAATAACTGGTCTGATTTATGAGAGGCCTTAATCCTGTTCAAGCAAAAGTGAAGTTGCCTGTGAATATCTAGGGTATGTAGGCAATACTCTCCTTTGTTTGAATGATTGGGGAAGAAAACTGGCAATTCAATGGTTTGATTAATGGACATTTCAGAGATCACTTTTGGCAGAAAGGAAGGAATAGTTCTCAATGACACTGTCTCTATGAAAAATTAAATATGGCTCTTGATGCATAAGGCTTGAAGCTCAGAGATACATCTGGCAGAAGTAATGGCGACCAAAAACAAGGTTTTCCATGACAAATATTTGAGGTCGCAAGAAGAAGCTGGTTCAAAAGGTGGCACTGTCAAAGCGTGTAAGACTAGTGACAGGTCCCATGGTTGAGTAGGTCCTCTAACAGGGAGTTTTAGATGATTCACGCCTTTTATGAAAGTCTTGCATAATTTGTGTGACATAAGAGAGGAGTCTTGAACACCATCATGGAAATTAGATATTGCAGCCAAATGAACTCTAATGGTATAGGCAGACGGACCGGATTGAAATAGGGTGGATAGATACTCCAGTACTATCAACACTGGTGATGAAAAAAGATCTACCTGTTTTTCTTTCAGCCAAAAAGCAAATCTTTTCCACTTGCTGAGATATGTAATTCTGGTGGAAGATTTACGATATGCAATAAGAATGTCACGTACTGGCAAAGAAAGATAATTCTGCCTGGCAATCAAGGGAATTGGAGGAACCAAGCTGTGAGCTTCAGGCTGTTCAAGTTGGGGTGAATCAGATTCTGTGGATGGAAGATCAACCCTCGGGGATGGATGGAGAATCTACGGTTGATCTAGCAGGTGAGGCCAAAGAAAGGGGAACCAAATCTGATAAGACCAATACGATGGATTACTTTGCTCTTCAACTGGCGGGCTTTCTTCAGAAACTGGGGAATGAGAGGGAGAGGTAGAAATGCAAAAAGTAGACCCAAGGGCCAATCGTGGACTAGAGCATCCCTGGGTGATTGTCCCGGAGGGTAGTTGCTGCACTTGTAGTTGGTCGGTGACGCAAAGAGATCGCAGCAAGGAAGACCCCAGCAGTTGAAAAACTCCGCCGCTACCAAGGGATTCAGGGACCACTCATGAGGTTGTAGTATACACCTGCTGAGTCTGTCTGCTATCACTCCCGGGAATGTGCGTTGCTAGAAGAAAACGGTTGGTAGCCATCGCACAATGCCTTATCCTCATGACCTCTCGACAGAGTGGGTAAGATTTGGTTAAACCCGGTTCGCTGATGTACCAGACCACCGCCATGTTGTCTGATTGTATCGCAACAGTCACAGATGGCAGCAGGGGATGGAATGCTTGCAACGCCAGAAGCAACACCCTCAGCTCTAAAACATTTATATGCAGATGGGCCTCCATTTCGGACCAAGTACCTTGGACTGCCTGTCCCTGACATAGACCCCCCCACCTCATCAGGGAAGCATCCGTGGTCACTGTAGCCTTGGGCTGTTGGGGGGAGAAGGGGCGAGACCATTGCGACGGGTTGTGGGCCATCCATCAATTTAAATCCTGTTTGCACCTGTGAGTTTCTCGAATCTTGGCTGAAAGAGGGCACTGAAAGGGATACCATTGGGTGAGCAGTAGCCATTGTAGAAGCCTCATGTGAAACCTGGCCAGGGGGACAATGGTGATGGAGGCTGCCATGGAACCCAACAACTGTAGAACAGAGTGAGCTGTGGATTTCTCCCTTGAAAGGATTGGGATCAGTTGTTGCTTTATCCTTAGAATTCTGTGCTCTGGAATGGATGCTCTGCAATTCTTAGTATTCAAGATGACCCCAATGAATTCTGTGGACTGAAATGGGGTGAGATTGGATTTTTCCCAGTATATGGTTATGCCTAGCCTTTCTGCAGAGAGGAGAGAGTATGCCAGGGCTCCTTCCAATAGATGTCTGGTGGGGGAGGAGATGAGCCAGTCATCTAGATATGGAAACACCTGGAATCCTTGTAGTTACAAGTGAGCTGTGACGACTGCCATGCACTTTGTGAACACTCTGGGGGCTGCAGAGAGTCCGAAGGGCAGTACTCTGAACTGGTAGTGACTGGCTCCTGCATGGAAGCGAAGGAATCTTCTTGATGGTCTGTCCACTTTTATGTGGTAGCACGCATCTTGAAGATCTATTGAGCACATCCAATCGTCTTTTTCCAAAAGTGGAAGGACAGACTGTATTGTGACCATCCAGAATTTTTGTACTTTTACAAACTTGTTCAATACACTGAGATCCAAAATTGGTCGCCAGTCCCCGGTTTTCTTTGGCACCAAAAATAGTCTTGAGTAGAATCCGGATCCTGTCTGGTCTGGAGGGACTATTTGGATGACTCTTTTTCTTAGCAGTTTTGAAATCTCTAAAGCCGCTTCTTCCCTCTGACTGGGTGGAACATCGGGTAAGTTTGTTAGGGGAGTGGGACAAAGGTCAAAGGGAATAAGATAACCTCTGGTTATTATCCTTTGTACCCAAGAATCGGTGGTGATGGTTAGCCAGGCAGAAGGGTACAAAGAGAAACTACCCCCAACCACTACCAGAGGAAAGCAGTTGGGCCACTCTTCAGGAGCGCTGGCAGAATTGGCCAGGGAAAAAGTCACTGGAACCCTGATTACGCAGACCCCCCCCTTCCCTGAAAAGGACATCTTCCCTGTGAGTTTCCCCCTCTGCCTCTGGGGGAGAACTCGGCCTATGTCACGGAAAGGACCCTGAGACTTTTTGTACCATATCTTCCCACTCTTCTGGTTTCTGGAGAAAGCCCATTGAGGGGAAGAATAATGGACACCCACGGTAGAAAGGGTCTTACCGTCTTGTTCACATCTGGCCAGTGTGATTTTAACCTTGGGTCCAAACAATGAAGAGGCTTCAATGGGAGCATTGAGAAAGGAAGCCTTAAACGGTTCCGCAAAATTACACAAGCGCATCCAGGCGTGTCGTCGCAGAACAATGCCCGAACTCACTGCTCTAGCTGCACCTTCTGATGCGTGAGATATCAGGCACATGGAGGAGTTAGATACTGATTCAATGGTGGCTAGCTGAGAGACCACTTTGTCACGTACCTCATCAGACACAGCTCCAGCCAAAGTTTCAGAGAGCTCAGAAATTAAATCTCTTTGAAGCCTGGTAAAGTGTGCCATTTAGTTCAGGGACCTAACTGCAAAGGTCACTGATGCAAAAGTACGCTTCCCTATTCTGTCCAGAGCCCAGGACTCATTGTTGGGCAGATGGATAGTCTGGCTTTCTTCTTCCACCAGGTCCTTTTTAGTTGCGGCCGCCACCATCAAACTATCTACAGGAAGACCTTTGGACCAATGGAGATCAGTAGCAGGAGGGGACAAAATTTTATCTGGCCTGTGGGGAATGGCCTCAACGGTGTCAGGAGCCTTCCACGCACACTGCATGACGAGCCGGACCAGATCGTCGGCAGGTGGAGTAACCCAGGAGGTAGGGGGCCGGGTGCAAAAGGCCTGCAGGAACACAGACTCTTCAGAGGTCGGGTTCGAGGGCTGCCAGTCACCTCTCTGTTTAAGAATTTCAAAAATATCACCAAAGGATACCTCAGAGGGTGAGCGAGGAGACCCTTTCCCATCATCAAAGTCTGTGTCTTCAGTAAGGGACTCCTCTGTGGAGTCCATGTGCTTCCTCTTGCATAAGCTCTTTTGATGAACTTCCTCAGAGGGAGAAGCTGGGGAAGACAGTGCAAAAGGGGTCTCCTGTGGGAGTATATCCTGAGGCCCTTGCACCCGGTGTCCGCTAGGAGCAACTTGTGTACATTGCGGTCCAGAGGAGGGTGGGGAGAGTGATAGCACAGGATCGCCAATCGACGCCAAAGCCTTCTCCATTAGCAGGAAGGCTGGTCCACCTGAAGAGGGGTGACTGCCCAGGACAGGGGTCACCCCTCTCCTAAGTGGCTCAGCCTGCCGACTCAGAGTCCCTGGATGGCTGTGAAACACCAAATTATGTACGCCACAGCTGACATCCTGGGTTGTAGCAAAACTCTCCTGCCACAAATGCAAATGCAGCTCCTTAGTGAGGTCCATAAAGGGAACCATAGAGGGGGAAGACTGTGCTATATCAGGGGGCTTCAAAGGCAATGAAGGAGGAGAATAAGCAGGGGTCTTTGGTAACGGGGATCACCTTCCAAGGAAGGATAGGTCCTGGGGGTGGGATACCTCTGGCCAAAAGCACTTGATCCACAAGACGCATCACATCTTGTCCAGAGAGGCTTCTAGTGGATTTTACGGATACGGCTGAGGGGGAGTCAGGTCTACCCAAAGACGGAGCAAGCCCGGTGCCCACCTCAGAGGTCTGCACTGAAAACAACAGGGCTGTAAAGGACTGAACTACAGGTGTCTGCACCGAGGAAATCATCGGTGCCGAAGTCATGGTCTGCACCGGCGATAAGGTCGGTACCGAAGTGGTTGTCGGCACTAAGGCTGGAACTGAAAAATTCGGTGCCAATAACTGAATGGTTCATGCTGAAAGGGTAGTTGGTGCCAGGTAAGTTGTCGGAGCCGAAAAGGCAATGGGCGTCAAAAAATCCATCAACGTTATAACAGTCTGCATTGACTAGACAGTCGGCGCCAGTAAAGAAGTCTGAACCGAGGAGCCCCTCAGTACCTATACAGTAAAGGGCACGCTAGTCGGTGCCAAAGTCACAGATGGCGCCAATGGCCTCGGTGCTAAAGGTCTAGGTACTGAAAGCGCTGGAGCCGAAGAAGTCAAATCCGAACTGGAAAGCTTAGCTTTCTTGGGCCTCGGTTCCTGGGAGTCCTCAACAGGGGACAAAGGAAGAGACTTGGCCTTTATATGTTCATCACTCTTTTTCTTATGGAATCTTGGAGGGGTTGAAGCCTCCGACCCAGAAAAAGCCTCTGAAAAAGGAGATTTAAGTAGCCCCTTCAATATTAATTTATTTTTTCTCTCAATCAATGTCCTGTTAGAGAAATTCTTACAAATCCAGAGGCGGTCAACTGTTAAATGAGGCACACCCAAGCAATAGACACACAGGGAATGTGCATCTGAAGTAGGTACTTTATGGCCACAATCTAAACATCTTTTAAATCCTGGACTACCTTTTTTATCTGCCATGTTAGAAAGAAAAAAGGAAACCCAGAAAAAATACCAGCAATGGTACAAGAATTACCTGAAGGTAAGAAGGCAAGGGGGTTTACCAACGATGGTAAAAAAGAAATTACCTTGCGGTAAAGAGGAGGGAAGGAATTGAAAAGATTCAAGAAAGGATACTCGCTAAATGTGATAAGGTAAGAGAAAACTATCTAATAACTTTTCTGTGAGAAAAGGCTGTTTAAAATTTAGTATGAAGAAAAATATTGTACTTAGATCAAGAGAAGTATCTTGACACGACCGAATGGCGAAGCAGCAAACGAAATCTGAGGTAACAGGGAGAGGGGAATTCTGGGTAAGAGTTTTTAGCTCGAGGGTTTGTAGCTGACGCGAGCTTGAAAGATGGCCGGCTTGGTTCTGAGGTCGGAACCGATACCCACACGTAAGGAATGAACGAAGATTAACAATATCAGATCACTTTTTCTCCACTCCTCAGGCATCCTCTCACTTTCCAAGATTTCATTAAACAATCTGGATAAAAATTCCACTGCCATTTCTCCTGAACACCTCCAAGCTTCCACAGGTATGTCATCTGGACCAAAAGCCTTTCCATTCTTCATCCTCTTCATGGCTATCCTTACTTCCGCCTTGCTAATCCATTGCACTTCCTGATTCACTATCCCCACATCATCTAGCCTTCTCTCACTTTCGCTTCATTCATCAGCCCCTCCAAGTACTCCTTCCATCTGTTCAACACATTCTCCTCATTAGTGAGTACGTTTTCCTCATTATCCTTTATCACCCTTACCTGCTGCACATCTTTCCTAGCTCGGTCCCTCTGGCTAGCCAATCGGTACAGGTCCTTTTCTCCCTTAGTGTCCAACCTTTCATACAACTCTCTATACGCCTTATCCTTAGCCTTTACCACCTCTCTCTTTATCATGCACCTCATCTCCTTATACTCCTGTCTACTTTTTGCATCTCTCTGACAATCCCACTTCTTCTTCGCCAACCTCTTTTTCCGTATACTCTCCTGTACTTCCTCATTCCACCACCAGGTCTCCTTGTCCTCATTCCTCTGTCCAGATGTCACACCAAGCACCTTTCTAGCAGTCTCCCTTACTAACTCTGCTGTAGTTACCCAGCAATTCGGCAGCACTTCACTGCCACCCAGTGCCAGTCTTAACTCTTCCCTGAACTCTACCTCACAATCATCCTTTTTCAATTTCCACCTTTTGATCCTTGGTGCTGCCCTTACACTCCTCCTCCTCTTCTTGATCACCGTCATTCTACAAACCACCACTCTATACTGTCTAACTACACTTTCCCCGTCACCACTTTACATTCTCCAATCTCATTCAAACTGGCCCTGCTGCATAGGATATAATCCACCTTTGTGCATCTCCCTCCACTCTTATATGTCACCCTATGCTCTTCCCTCGTTAAAATACGTATTCACCATAGCCATGTCCATCCTTTTTGCAAAATCCACTACCATCTGACCTTCTGCATTCCTTTCCTTAACACCATACCTACCCATCACTTCCTGATCCCCTCGGTTCCCTTCACCAACATAAATAAATAAAAAGATACACTTGCCAACATATTATGAAGAAGGACATGATGGTGCTCTCAGAATATACATTTGAGGTTGGAGTGAAACTAGTCCTGAGCAGCACTCTCCCATCCCCAAGAATGATGCCACACCACAAACAAAATTTAACTCCTGGCTCAGCTACTGGTGTCATTCTAGGGGGATTTAAAATATATCAACCTAGGACAAGATGAATGAAATTCCTACCTGTTTTTTCTATGGATGGCCTGCACTTCTCTCCTTGTGGCTTTTTCATATTGGCCAAAATTTGTCCACCTCCACAGTACATTTTTTAGGCATGGTCGATCTCCTCATGCTACTAACATAAAACAAAATCTAGACTGTGTAAAAGTAGTGCTACTCAGTGCTAGAAGACCTAATATGAAGTTGCACTCAACATTTCTGACCCTCAAAAATATAGTTATCTGCACTGTTAATGAAGCACTGCTTTCACTGTAACAACATAACCCTCTTAGTGCTGGGCCTTCTACTTTTTCAGACCCACCTCTAAAATTATTATGTTGATAGCAGTGGCATGCATGTCTGTATTTATACATGCTTGGCTCTCAATGTCCTATTTGAGTGCAGGACATCAGTATTCTTTCCAGAAAACACGGCTAGGCTTAGAAAGCCCCTCCCCCCCCCCCACACACACACACACAGGTTGTTAACCTAGTAACAGACTCCAAGAAGTCAAATTACATCAAGACTCATAAGGCAAGACAAAGACCTTAAGCTCCTCCATTTCCTACTTACTATCAAAAAAAAATCTGTACCACATCATAGCCAGCCACAGCACTCCTTCCATGTCACCCACAGCGCCCACAAGGCAGATCTAAACAAACCAAGTCTCTTCCCACTGAAACAAATACTATTCTTCTAAGGGAATTTCAACTATGCTACCATGAACTGGGTAACCTACACTACCACAAATACATATGCACAACGCTTCCTAGATTTCATAAAAGCCAGTTCCTTATACCACCTAGTTTACTTCCCAAGAGCTCAAAAATACTTCATCCACGTCTTACCAATACAATCCCACTGTGGTCACACCTGTAGTTGCCCCATGACTGGTCAAATCCAACCATCACTAATAATATTCAGTATGAGGGCTAAACCTGATCTACCATCAAACCCTTTTGTTTTTGGAGATTATTCAAGGGCTGATGACCTGATGAAACTGAACCACCACACCTTCCTCCTGATGGCCCAGTCTCACACACTTTAACATTCATGGACAGTTTCCTATGCTCATCTACTTGCACTGAGGCACTGGTCCCAATCACACACAAATATGATGTCAAGTTCAAGCACAACTTTCTATGATGAACTAACTCTCAGTATAAGTATAAACCAGCTTAGTATAAGCTACAGTACTGAGGAAATTCTATATTGCGCAACATATAAACAAAGGTATGACATATAAGCCCAAGGAAGTCATTCTTCCACTGTATTTGGCATTCATCAGACCTATCACTGAGTACATTACCCCTTTGGTATGTACCTAACAAAGCATATCCAACAATTGGAACATCCACAGAGGTTCCTCACTAAAAGAATACAGGGCTTAAGTAAAATGCCTTATGCAGACTGTCTCAAGGTTCTATCCCTGTATTCTGTTTCCTACAGCACCAGAATTACCTGTTCAAAAGACTTAAACCTTGCCTGTGGTATAAACAGGACCTACTGGACAGACAGGTATGTATCCCAGAGATTACCCTGTCTCTGGAACAGGCTACCCATCCATGTGAAGCAGAGTTCCTCCCTAACCCAATTCAAGTACAACCTGGACAATTGGATGGGGAGTAGGAAATTCATCCCTGGTTTGGCACCTATGTCTCTAATGGACATAGACAACCTATAAATGTTTTATCTCCCAGGCCGTAGCTTGTAAATGTTTCATCTCCCAAGCCCCTTACACTTATCAATGGTATCAGAACTTGTGAGAGATTTGGGATTCATGGCTAGCCTTAAAAAGGCCCTTGTGGTCGTTAGCCTAGTAAACACCAATGAATAAAAGGAATAAACATATTGTCTGTAAGAATAAACTAAATAACCTAAACCCTAAAAGTGAACTAAAAAAAAGATAAATGACTTCAGAAGTAATATCAAATCCTCCAAACATATTCATGATATACTCATCCCAGAGGGCACAGCCAACATATTATCTGATAACTTTAGCTCTAACTTTATGCTTATTACCCTTACCTTTACCCTGCATATTAACATACCCACCCCCCACCCCCCTCAAAGCAGATCCTATGGAAACTCTCCAAGACCAAGACCAAGAACACTAGCTCTACGTGTCCAGACAAAGTGCCAGGTTACATTCTTGGCACCAAGCACAGCCTCAACTCAATACTGAATCTATTCAACCTCTGCCTCTCCACTGGGTTCATGCCTGAGGTGTGCATAACTGCTGTAGTCATCCACTTCACAATGCAGGACCCTCCAGCAACCCTGATACCTACAGACCTATAAACCTAACCAGCCGTAGCTACAAGGACATAAAGTGCACCTTTACCAAATGTATTAATAAAGACACCAGCATTCTACGATCCCTATTCTAAACCAGTCTAGGTTTGTTAAAAGTACATTTGGACTTCTCCGAGCAAATCACAGATGCACACTGCTTACCATGTCCTGGTGAAGACTTCTGACACCATCTCACATTTTAGAAGTTAATGAAATTAAATATAACTCCTTGGATAACCTTCTGGATAGCAGACTAGCTCACTGACAGAACCCAATCTATTAGAGTAGGGGCTGCTGTCATCAGAAACGGTTGTTACTAACCACATCTCTTGGTGATTGACCCTTAGGCCACTTCCCTTCAGTATTTACTTCCCTAACGTCAAAGCTGATATTAAGAACCCATGGTTGATCAAATTTTCAGATGACTGGAAACTCAGAGCTATCATAAACTCCCCAGCTGACTCTCAACTTCCCCAGGATGGCGTAACACATAAGTACAGAAGGTGCCATGACCAAGGCCTTAAACTAAATGCTAAGAAATGTAGTATAGTGTTCTCTGGCAAATGCTAGCAGCCATGCACCCTCCACATAAATCCATCCATTCATCCTCAACCCTTTCCCCATTTTTGCACATGGGGGTCAGGGTGTCATTTTAATAATGGCAATCATCTAGAGCCAAGGTTTACACCAGCAGGTGGCTAGCCCTGCCAGAGTATTTCATCCGTAACACACACACACACACACACACACACACACACACACACACACACACACACACGCACATGCGCACACACACACACACACACACACACACACACAAACACACACACCTAGGGCCAATTTAGAGTGTCCAATCCATCTGTTGCATGTCTTTGGAATATGGCAGGAATCCAGAGCACCTGGAAGAAACTCACACAAACATATGGAAGACATGCAGACTCGACACAAAAGGCACCCCAGCCAAGAATTGAACCAGGGAACCTCTTGCTGTGAGGCAACACTAACTTCTGCACCCCACTTATCACATAAATTACACCCTTTAAAAACTTACACAGTTATTAGACACTTGGGCACTTACATTGTCGATGAACTAGCCTTTGGCAGAATGGTTAGGGTCTTATCCTTGCATGCACAAAGTACAAGGCTTGATCCCGACCTCTGCCAATGCCTGCATGGAGTTTGCATGCTTTCCTTGTGTCTCTGTGGGGGGTTCCTCCCACCTCCCAAAACATGCTGAGTGTTTCCACCCTAAACTCACTCAAGAACGGAGTTGTGGGCAGCAGTGCAGACTCTAGATGCTACCTATAAGGGGAACAGTTATATAGACCAATTGCTTTCAGCATGCTGTGGCAGGGCTAGTCACTTGACAGTGTAAAATATGGCTTTAGGTGATTTGGTTGTGTTGATTAATGTCACCAAATCGGCATGGGTATTTGCTACTGATAAGTGAACTGAGGACCCAGGCTACTCTGACCTACACCAGGAACCCATTTTAACTGTGGGAGGGGTCTATGTGCCCGTACTGGCCAGTGTGTGACTGCCATAACGCTCAGCAACCCTGAGTCAATAAGTCATCAGCCAGCCAGTGTCCATTTCACCAGCTTGGGTTACCTGGGGTAGCTCTGTTCAACCTGTCAAACATGAACTAAGAATTCCTACACTCAATGTAGGTTCACTGACAAGACTGAGTATGGAAGGGATGACATGATGGTAAGGAGAAGGCTGGACATCCTACATACCCAGGAGTCAAAATAAGTCACTTGGAACTGGATCCAGAGTCTACTACTCAGGAGAGGGACAGACTAAAAATGGTGTGGGAATTGTGGTGAGAGAGAGACTTCAGAAGGCAATGAAATAAGTCATCAAAATTAGTGACAGACTCATGCCAATCACACTACAGTGTAATAATGGGGCACAATTCATAACCTCAGATTAAACCCCACACCAGGGTTATAACAGTGAGGAAACAGTGCATTCAGACAGCAGTTGCAGGACCTAGTAGATAAAGTAGGGCAACATGAATTGGTGTTGATAATTGGTGACCTGAATCCACATATTGGGACAGATAGATAGAACAGTATATGAGGACTGCCTGGGTCCACATTAGTGGGGCAACAGGAATAAAGGAAGAGAGGCCATTCTAGACTTCTGTCTGGCAAATGGGTTGATAGTGACCACCACGTGGTTCAGCAGGACAGACAACTACAATATCACATACAAGAGTGTCCAACATGCAACTCAGGTAGACTTCATTCTAGCATGGAAAGGGCACTAGGGTAGAATCTGAAATTGCAAAGTCATTCCCAGTGAAACAGCCCACAGCATAAACCACTGGTTGCCACATTCAGCTACAGTCAGTGATCAGAGAAGGCTGTAAGGTCAACAGAAACTACAGATCTAGAAGTCGACTGGAGAGAAAGCAAAATAGTTCAAGGAATAACTCAGGGCTCTAGCATCTCAAGAAGAAGAGGAAAAAGACAAGAGTTGAAGATAAATGGTAGCACCTCAAAACAATATGTATGAGGACTACAGAACAGACATGTGACTGCGCCAGGAATGGAAATAAGGTATATAAGGAAAGCTGGTGGTGAAATGCAGAAATTCAAGAAGTCATTAAGAGAAAGGAACTCAGGAAAAAGTGAGAGATAGAGAGATGGACCACGCTAAAAAGGAATACCGGTTAGCTAACAAAGAGGCTAAGAAAGGAGTTGCAATAGCAAAGAACAAGGCATCACAGGTACTATACCAGCTTTGGAAAGTGACTCAGTAGATAGCACAAAGAAACTGTATCAGGGTGCAAGGCAAATACAGAAAGATAAAAAAAATAGACACCCTTCACAAGAGATGTTAGCAACAACCTGCTCACCAGTATACAAGATATCAGTGGCAGATGGAAGGAGTATTTCCAGCAGCTTCTGAATGAAGAAAACTCCACAAAAGTTGTACTGTTCCAGACATAGCCTAAAATGAAAGAAGAGGAGCCCACCACAGATGAAGTAATAACAGTACTAAGGAAAATGAAGTCAGGGAAAGCAGCAGACTCAGATGAGGTCACAGCAGATATGATAAAGATATTCAGCGAGATAGGGGAGAAATGGCTTCTCAGGGAACTCAAAGCAGTATAAAGAGAAATTTGTATCCCAGATGACTGGAGAATAAGCATATAATTGCTAGTGTTCAAAAACAAGCAGGACTTTCACAACTGTGAGCAGTACAAAGGTATCAAACTCCTGTCACACTGTATGCAGGTTTTGGAGAGGCTGATTGATAAATGAATACACACAGTAGTAGAAAGTAAGATGGGAGATGAGCAGTTTGGATTCAGATCAGGATGCGGTACAACCAACCCGATGTTTTCAGTAAGACAAATAACTGAGAAAAAATAGAGATGAGGAAAGAGTCCAACTGTGCATTCCTAAACTTGGAGGAAGCATATGACAAGGTCCCAAGAAAGCTGATTTGGGCAGTCCTGCAGTGGTTTGAAGTCCCAGAAGCACTGGTGTAATCAGTGCAGGAAATGTACAAGGGTCTAATGAGTTAATTACAGTGTTTCGTCTCACAGAGGGGTTCCAGTGGGAGTTGGTGTGAATCAGGATTCAGCAATAAGCCCAGAACTGTTCATACTGGTAATGGACTACATTAGCAAACAGATCAGAGGGGAGAGATCAACAAGACTGCTGTATGCAGGCAAAGTGGCATTACTGGCAGACTTTGAGCAAGAACTTCAGCAAAGGACAGGGGAATGGAATGCAAAACTGAAGTCAAATGGGATGAAACTTGAGTACAGATAAGACAGTTGTAATGGCAAGAAATAGGGAAAGCAGAAGAAACTGAGAACTAAGATAGAACGGAAACTAGTGGAACAGGTTAACAGCTTCAAGTATCTAGGAGGGGTGGTTGAGGAGAAGGGAAATCTGAATGAGGAGGTCAAAGCAAGAATCAGAGTAGCTGCAGCTAACTGGCAAGGAGTGTCAGGGGTAGTATATGACAGAGGATTGCCAAAGAAGTGGAAAAGTACTGTATACAAAACTGTAGTGCAACCAGTAATACCGTATGGTACAGAAACCTGGGCTGTAAAGTCAGAGCAAATGAGGAACCTAAAGGGGGTGGAGATAACGTGCCTCAGATGAGTAGAAGGATGCACACGGTGGAACAGATGAAGAAATAAATAACAGCAGAAGCCAAAGTAGCTCCAATTGCAGAAAAGGTCAAAGAGAACTGTGGTTCAGGCACATGTGCAGAAAAGCATAAGACAACTTGGTGAAGATGATTTGGCACAGATAGGGAGAAGGCAAGAGGAAAGAGTGTCCAGCAAAGAGGTGGATGGATTATGTGAGAGAGGATATACAACTGTCAGGAATGAATGTCAAACTAGGTAGGAGAATGGCATGAAATACAAAGAGATGGCAACAGTTGACACACCATATCATGTAGAAAAAATGGAAAAAGGAGAATATATCTTCTAGATCAAGGGAAGCTATTATCCCTCTCTCCTCCTCCCTTTTCAGACTCTTAATAGAATATAATAAAAATCCCTTCTTATGTATTTGTCTAAATATATGAATCAACTTGAAAAAAACGCAGTGTTTCCTCATAAAGAAAATCAACAGCATATCTTCCATATGCTACTGTGAAAGCCTTAAAGCACTTTCTCTGTTTCTTGCAGACATTTAAGGAGGGATGGCTGCCTTACCTTCAAAAACCTTGAAGGATCCAGGCATATGTTACCTCCTACACATCCACAAACCAAACACCTCCACGAAGGAACTAAACTTCCACAGCAGAGTAAAGAGGACCTGTTGACAAGATGGACAGCTCTAGCTCTAAAACCACAAAAAATGGGCATCTAGAGGTGCAAATATGCAAATAACCCTAGAGAACTCCAACAATGGCACACCAGAAAAATGCCAGTACTTCAAACAGAACATAAAAATATAGACCATATGTAAAGCCAGTGTGTGTGTGTGTGTGTGTGTGTGTGTGTGTGTGTGTGTGTGTATACATATATACATATATATATATATATATATATATATATATATATATATATATATATATATATATATATATATATTCGGGCATGCATCCTATCTCTTCAATTCTCTAGCATGCAGAAAGGTTTAATACATATCTTGTTGCTCAAACCCCTACTTGCAGCAGCCCGCATCCTAATAATCCATTTAAGTTCTGATGTTTCTGTTCTATTTCTAACATTACCTCCCCGTTCACTGAGCACAATGTTCTCAATCACCATAACATGCATGGAATCACGACTAGGGGGATAGACCAAGATTCACTTTCAGAAGTAAAAAATCACTTAAAAGGATGCTGTGTTATCCGAAGTCGGATAACAGTAATGAGTTGGCTTTGAGCATTGTAGGCACTCTGCCCTGTAATAAATGCAACTTCTGCCATCTAACTGATACCAGCAGCAGGTTTTTACAACCTGACACAGGTAGGATGATGGAATTTAATAATATACATGCGAGTTGTGATTCTATGCATGTGGTCTACCTGGCCTACTGCCAGGTATGTATGTCCTTCTATGTTGGCAAAATGGATAGAAAGTTCAGGGACCATATTAGAGAGCATGTGTATAACATGAGCTGGCAGACAGAAACAAGTGCACTAGCTAAACATGTCATGCAGCATAACCCCACACACTCCTTTAGATTTATGGTGATTGAGAACATTGTGCCCAGTGAATGGGGAGGTAATGTTAGAAATAGAACAGAAACATCAGAACTTAAATGGATTATTAGAATGTGGGCTACTACAGATAGGGGTTTGAATGACAAGATATGTATTAAATCCATTCTGCAAGCTAGAGAACTGAAGAGATAGGATGCATGCCAGTATATATACACATATATATATATATATATATATATATATATATATATATATACAGGGTCTATATTAGATGCTCAAAGTTACTGAACTTCGAATACGATATGATCGACACCATATCGTCGAAGTAAAGTAACATCGAACATCTAATAAAAACATTACAAAATGTCAAAAGCCACACTGCACCCCCCACAAAGTACAGTTTTGTACCTACCATAAATGTAGATGTCCGAGAGGAATGCATCTGCAGTCCTAACAAATGGGTTGTCCTGCCTCAGGCAGCCCTTCGGTCGGCCGGATTCCAAAGTCTGGGTCTGGCCTCGGCTGATGTCGCACTTCACCCGACATCACTGTGGCAGTCAATTGGGCATAAAGGCATCAGCCGACGCCATTTTCCTCAGTGTTTCTTGCCCCAGATGCCAGGTGCCCTCTAGGAAGGCTAAATTTGGATAAATGCAAATGATTCCAAACAGTAGAGAGCAAACAAAAAAATAAACATGTATGTACATATATACAAACAAATACACCATAATAGATTCCCCCAGCTAGCTACAAGATGGGCAAAAAACCCTAGGAGTACCACAGAGGGGAAGGAGGGTGGGTAATCCTGACTGCAGATGCATTCCTCTCGGACATCTACATTTATGGTAGGTACAAAACTGTACTATGTCCTTCAAGGATGCATCTGCAGTCCTAACAAATGGGTAGAATACCATAGCCAATCTGGGGGAGGAGGCACTAAGAAGATTATGGTGTAGTTAAGATCCCTTGCAAAACAGCAGTGGCAAAACCTGCTCGGGATCTGGAGTATAAAGGCAGATTATAATGCTTGGCAAATGTATGCACAGAGCTCCAAGGAGCAGCCTCTAAAATGTCTTTGGTAGCCACTCCTCATAAGAAAGCTGTCGTAGTGGCTGTAGCCCTTGTGGAGTGAGGTCTGATGTTTTCTGGAGTTGTCTTCCCATGAAAGGAGTAACAAAATCTAATGCAATTTCCTATCCATTTTGATATTGTCTGTTTTGAAATTGCTTTTCCTTCCATTCCTGCTGCATATGCTACCAGAAGCTGGTCAGTTTTTCTATTGCTCTTGGTTCTGTCCAGGTAGTAGCGCAATTGCCTGTGTACATCCAAGGTGTGCAGTAGTCTTTCCCCCCTGTTCTGTGGGTTGGGAAAAAATGTTGGTAGGTGGATAGCTTGGTTCAATGATACCCGGGGGACCACCTTTGGCATAAAGGAAGGGTTAGTTCTCAAGGACACTCTATCCTGATGGAAGATAAGGAAGGGTTATACTGCCATTAATGCCTGTAATTCAGAAACCCTTCTTGCTGAAGTGATTGCAAGTAGGAAAGCAGTTTTCCAAGATAAGAACTGTAATTCTGCTGTTGCTGCTGGTTCAAAAGGGGGAAGTGTTAACTTTTCCAGCACAAAGTTCAGGTCCCATGTAGGCAGAGGTGGCTTCCTTGGAGGCTTTACATTTTTAATTCCTCTCAGAAACTGCCTGAGTAGAGGATGAGAGAAGACTGGAGGATCCATGTTGTATTCTGCTGAAATTGCTGATGCATGAATCTTGATGGAGGAGTAAGACAGGCCATTGTGGAAAAGTTCTGCTAAGTATTCCAGGATGTTAGCTATGTTTGCCAATGATACATTTTCTCCTTTTGCTGCACTCCAAATGAGGTATCTTTTCCATTTTGCTGAATAAGTCTTCCTTGTGGAGGGTCTGCGAGCCTCCAGGATAATGTCTTTAACCCTCTGAGATAGTTCTGGGTTATTTTGCTTCATGTAAGATTCCAAGCAGCTAGCTGCAGTGTTTTCAAGTTTGGATGCAGGATCTTGAAGTTGTTCTGTGTTAGCAGCAGAGGAACTAGAGGTAGAGGCCATGCGTGTGCCCGAGACATACTTCTCAGAAGCGGGTACCAATGCTGCCTCGGCCAGTCTGGAGCTATCAGTATGATCCTTGGGTGCTCTTCTTTGATCTTCAGTAGCACTTTGTGCATCAAAGGTAGAGGTGGGAATGCATATGCTGTTAGGTTTTCCCAACTGAAGGATAGGAGTCCACCTTCCAAGCAAGTGGGTGGTATGTCCTTGTGCAGAATTTTCTCAATTGGTGGTTGTGTGGGGATGCGAACAGGTCTATTTCTGGTAGCCCCATTTCTCTGTAATGGTTTTGAAGATGTCCGGATGCAGCATCCATTCGTGGGCATCCGTGGTAGTTCTGCTTAATGTGTCTGCTAATATATTTTCTTTTCCTGGCACAAATAAGGCCTGGAGCTGAATGTTGAGGTTCAGGGCCACATTCCACAGGTCCATTGCCATCCGGCATAGAGGATATGAATGTGTGCCTCCCTGCTTGTTGATATACCACATAACTGTGGTGTTGTCCGTCCTTATCAGCAAATGACCCTGTTGAAGAAATGGTCTGAATGTCTGAATTGCTTGTTTCACTGCCAGCATCTCTTTTTGATTTATGTGTAGGTTCAGCTGGTCTTGTGTCCATAGGCCTTGTATGCACTTGTCCGCCATGTGTGCCCCCCAACCGAGGTCTGAGGCGTCCGTGGTGATAGTCTGGCTTGGGTGAGGGTTGTGGAAAGGCAGTCCTTTGTTCAACTGACAGGCCTGAGCCCACCACAGGAATTCTTGTTTCAGGCATGGAATTATTGGAATTTGGGTTTCTAGGCTGTGCTTGTGCTGAGACCATAAATTCCTTAGGTACCATTGCAACTTCCTCATATGCAGTCTGGCATGTGGGATCAATAGTATGCAGGATGCCATGTAACCCAGGGCTTGCAGGATTTTCCTTGCTGTAAGCTGGTTCTGCGTTGTTAATGCCTTGAAGTAGAGTGGTAGTTGTTTTTGCTTTTCTGCTGTGAGAAATGCCATTTGATTTGATGTGTCCAGTTCTGCACCCAAGAATGTAATCCTTTGGGATGGTACCAGCCTTGACTTTTTTATGTTGACTGTGTATCCCAAGGCCTGCAGTAGGTGAATAACCTTTTCCAAATCTTTTGTTAATTTGTTCTTGTTGTCCGCTTGTAGCAGGCAGTCGTCCAGGTATGGATAAATTTGAATGTCCTGAAGCCTGCAATGAGCAATTACTGATGCCAGGCATTTCGTGAATACTCTGGGCGCAGTAGATAAGCCAAAGGGCAATGCTGAGAATTGATAATGCTCTGATCCTGCAAGAAATCTGAGGTATCTTCTGCAATCTGGTCGAATAGGGACGTGCAGGTATGCCTCCTTGAGATCTAGAGTCACCAGCCAAGCCTCCTTGCCCAGCATGGGAAGAAGGTGCTGTAGGGTCAGCATTTTGAATTTTAGAACAATGAGATATGTGTTGAGAGCGGACAGGTCGAGAATAGGCCTCCATTGGTTTTCTTTTCTTGGCACCAGGAAAAGTCTGGAATAGAATCCTTGTCCTTGTTCCATAGCCGGTACCTTTTCTATAGCTCTCATCCTTAGTAAGTGGTTGATTTGTCCTAGAGTGTTTGTGTTTTGGTTTGGTGGTAGGTTTGGCATTCCTCTCTTCCTTGGTAGAGTATGGAAGTGAAACCTGTAACCTTTGTCTATTGTCTGTAAAATCCATTTGTCTCCTGTAATGTAATGCCAGTTTACTGAAAATAAGGCTAGCTTTCCGCCTAAGGGTGCTTCCAGTTGTTCCCTGGTAGGCGGTATCAGAGCCAAGTCACTGTGACTGTCCTGTGGAAGTGGTAGTAGCTGGATCTGCGGGAGTACTTCTCTGGTTGTTAGGCTGCCACTGACGTCCCCTGTAGGCACCTCTGGATTGACCTCTGCCTCTTGAGCGCCTATTTCTGCCTCTCTGTGCTCTGGTGTCTGGAAAGGACCAATTCTTCGAAGGCCAATTTCTACTAAACCTAGGAGGCTGGACCTGTAAGAAGTCCTTGACTGTTTGAACAGATTTTGCTTTTTCCTCCACCTTCTTTAACACTTGCTGTGCCGGGGAGCCAAACAAACTGAGTTTCTCCATTGGAGCATCTAGGAGCTTTGACTTTACATGGTCTGGTAAGGATTGCTCTTTTAACCATGCATGTCTTCTGATCACTGTACCAGTCATAGCTGATCTAAAGGAAGCCTCCAGTGCATCATAGCCACATTTCAAGGAATGATTACTGACCTGCTGAGTGTTATGTACCAAATCCTGAAGGGACTTACGGTCTATAGGTTCAGGAGAGGATAGTTTTTTATTTAACTGATCTAACAAGAATTCCTGATACTGAATCATGTGGAATTGACAGTTTAAAGCCCTAGCCGAAAGAGTAGCAGAAGTATAAACTTTTTTACCCCATCTCTCTAATGCTCTAGATTCTCTTTCAGAGGGGAGGGTTTTTTTGGCAGTTGCTACAGCTTTGGGGCCTTGAGAAATAGTTTCTGGATCTGCAATAGGAGCCTTATACAGGTGATAATGTGTGTCCGGGACCCTGTAGTATCTGTCGGGCTTAGCAGGGGCCGGAGGAAGAGAGTCAGGAGCAGTACAAGCATCATTGAATGCATCATCCACAACTGTTAGTACTGGAGGAATGGCTAAAGGCCTATGCTGTGGCAAATGCAAAAGGTCCTGAGCCGTTTCCTAGAATCTGAAAAATCCTGGCCCTGCCATTGAAATTGTTCCCTCATAGCATGCAAGGTTTCCCCAAAAGAAAATTCCTCAGGAGGAGAGGCAGAAGGAATGGAGTCTTCTGCGTCAGAATCCTCATAGGGAGAATAAGGGCCTTCTGGAGGATTTGAGTTGTCTGAATCATCAGAAGAATAATCTGTAGAAACTGGATCGGGGGGCTCTGCTCTAGGCCTCTTCTCTGGAGGGGGATGAGAGGCCCTGTCAGGGTGTGGTTGGGATCCCCTGATCAAAGAAATGAGATCCTCTGCCAGGCTAAGCATTTGGGAACTAGAGCTAGGCCTGTGTGAGGGGGTTTTAGAAGGCAAGGCCTTAGAAGATTTAGCTGCTTTAGCCCTAGAGAAAGCCTTGATAGACATGGATGCAGGGGGTCTAGCAGCTCCACGTGCAGTAGTAGATATGTCTAAAGGAATAGTATCTGATAAATCCTGGGTGCCTGCTACAGCAGGAGAAATTTCAGCAGCAGATTCAGCCGTGCTGTGTGAGGCCTCGGCTGCAGGAGGAATGCTTTCGGCCGAAGGAAGAACCGAGGACTCGGTTTCAGCCGAAACCGAGACACTCGTGGTTGGCTTAACCATGGTTTCGGCCGAAACCGCGGACCGCGAGTGTCGGTCCTTTTCCTTATGCTTTTTAGCTAAATGAGAAGTCGGAGTCTCCGACGGCATTTTGTAAGCAAAAGCGGGACCAAAAAACTCCTCCGCAAACTCCGACCGACGTCTAAGTGTTCGTCGGTTGAAGGAAGCACAGGCTAGACAAGCTGCTACGTCGTGGTCTGGGCCTAAGCAAGGAAGGCAGTAAGAGTGGAAATCCTTATGAGGTATTTGTTTCCCACAAGTTAAACAATTATTTACTTTTTCTGACATTGGCTGAGGCAAGAAAGAGTCCCCAACAGGGTACTTAGCTTTTTAGAAGTCTTCGGTAGTAGAAATCTCTGGATCTGACCGACCGGCACTTGCGAACAGCTTCTGCTTCGGGCACCGCGCGGCAAGAAAGACTGAGGAAAATGGCATCGGCTGATGCCTTTATACCCAATTGACTGCCGCAGTGACGTCGGGTGAAGTGCGACATCAGCCGAGGCCAGACCCAGACTTTGGAATCCAGCCGACCGAAGGGCTGCCTGAGGCAGGACAACCCATTTGTTAGGACTGCAGATGCATCCTTGAAGGACATCTTAAAATATTCCAACTCCAAGACTGCACTACATTGAAGTAAACGGAAATCTCCCCTTACGGAGATTTCCGTTTACCTCTTCGATGTTCTGCAGTTTCACTGTTTACGTGTCGACAATGTCAGATTCGACATTGTGAACGTTAGCAATTCTAATATAGACCCATATATATATATATATATATATATATATGTATGTATATATATATATATATATATATATATATATATATATGTATGTATGCATATATATATATATATATATATATATATATATATATATATATATACACACACACATATAGACATGGACTTTACATATGTTCTTTTATATATTTTTTTTATTTATGCTTTTTCATATATGCTGCTCTTTTATATATGCCACTATCTTTTACATGTTGTTATTTTGTGCATTATTCTTGCTTGTACAGAGCAATGATGTACTAGACCTATTTTATAACCTGTAACTTTAAATTGGCCAAGTGACCTCATTGGCTGATTTGTATTTTAAAAATGGTGTCTTTTGTTTTTTTCAGTAATGTCTGATGAAGCAGCAAAGATGCTGCAAAAGCGCTCACTATCATTAAAGGTTTATGCCTTGTGTTGCCGTGGCTTGGTCCTTCGCTATTTTTTATGATGTACTGGTAGAAGAAAAAAAAAAGGATTGAATAGAGGGTATAGAAAGAGAGGGAGTTAGGTGATGTGCACTTGGAAGAGGCACTGGGTGAGGAGATGGCTTTAAATGAAACAGAAATTTACTATACAAAGTCAAAGTTTGAGTTAAGAGGGTAGGGACTCGCAGAATTGTGGACCAAATAAAAAACTGTTGTTTGAGTACTGCAATTTGGTTCTGGGGATCTGTACAACTGGACTAGTGTATGCTTGTCTTCTCAGTTTATAGGAGGACATTCTGAAGGTTATCCTGGAGACTAGTGTGGAGGTTTATACCTCTTATGATGAGAATGTTGTTTTATGCTATGAGAGCTACATACTAAAATCTCTCTCACAGACACACACACACACACACACACACACACACACACACACACACACACACACACACACGCATGCATCTAATTACAACGTTACATGAAACTGAATATTGTTTACAAAGACTGTCTTTCAACAGTCCCTGATTTTCATGGAACTCTCTGACTTTAGTTCATAACTTTATTCTGAACTCTTAAAATAAATGATGATTCAAGAAGAAGGTGGTGAACTATAATCAAGAAATAATGCTGACTACAATTAGATCCGAGGTAATACATGCAAGTGGCTGACTAAATGTAGCTGAAGGCAGATGAAGACTATGGTGAATAAAAGTTACTGTCAAATCTAGATGTGGAAATTCAACAAATAGACCTAAGGGAATGACAGCTTGTCTGAGGATTTGTGTGCTTGTGCTGAGACCATAAATTCCTTAGGTACCATTGCAACTTCCTCATATGCAGTCTGGCATGTGGGATCAATAGTATGCAGGATGCCATGTAACCCAGGGCTTGCAGGATTTTCCTTGCTGTAAGCTGGTTCTGCGTTGTTAATGCCTTGAAGTAGAGTGGTAGTTGTTTTTGCTTTTCTGCTGTGAGAAATGCCATTTGATTTGATGTGTCCAGTTCTGCACCCAAGAATGTAATCCTTTGGGATGGTACCAGCCTTGACTTTTTTATGTTGACTGTGTATCCCAAGGCCTGCAGTAGGTGAATAACCTTTTCCAAATCTTTTGTTAATTTGTTCTTGTTGTCCGCTTGTAGCAGGCAGTCGTCCAGGTATGGATAAATTTGAATGTCCTGAAGCCTGCAATGAGCAATTACTGATGCCAGGCATTTCGTGAATACTCTGGGCGCAGTAGATAAGCCAAAGGGCAATGCTGAGAATTGATAATGCTCTGATCCTGCAAGAAATCTGAGGTATCTTCTGCAATCTGGTCGAATAGGGACGTGCAGGTATGCCTCCTTGAGATCTAGAGTCACCAGCCAAGCCTCCTTGCCCAGCATGGGAAGAAGGTGCTGTAGGGTCAGCATTTTGAATTTTAGAACAATGAGATATGTGTTGAGAGCGGACAGGTCGAGAATTGGCCTCCATTGGTTTTCTTTTCTTGGCACCAGGAAAAGTCTGGAATAGAATCCTTGTCCTTGTTCCATAGCCGGTACCTTTTCTATAGCTCTCATCCTTAGTAAGTGGTTGATTTGTCCTAGAGTGTTTGTGTTTTGGTTTGGTGGTAGGTTTGGCATTCCTCTCTTCCTTGGTAGAGTATGGAAGTGAAACCTGTAACCTTTGTCTATTGTCTGTAAAATCCATTTGTCTCCTGTAATGTAATGCCAGTTTACTGAAAATAAGGCTAGCTTTCCGCCTAAGGGTGCTTCCAGTTGTTCCCTGGTAGGCGGTATCAGAGCCAAGTCACTGTGACTGTCCTGTGGAAGTGGTAGTAGCTGGATCTGCGGGAGTACTTCTCTGGTTGTTAGGCTGCCACTGGCGTCCCCTGTAGGCACCTCTGGATTGACCTCTGCCTCTTGAGCGCCTATTTCTGCCTCTCTGTGCTCTGGTGTCTGGAAAGGACCAATTCTTCGAAGGCCAATTTCTACTAAACCTAGGAGGCTGGACCTGTAAGAAGTCCTTGACTGTTTGAACAGATTTTGCTTTTTCCTCCACCTTCTTTAACACTTGCTGTGCCGGGGAGCCAAACAAACTGAGTTTCTCCATTGGAGCATCTAGGAGCTTTGACTTTACATGGTCTGGTAAGGATTGCTCTTTTAACCATGCATGTCTTCTGATCACTGTACCAGTCATAGCTGATCTAAAGGAAGCCTCCAGTGCATCATAGCCACATTTCAAGGAATGATTACTGACCTGCTGAGTGTTATGTACCAAATCCTGAAGGGACTTACGGTCTATAGGTTCAGGAGAGGATAGTTTTTTATTTAACTGATCTAACAAGAATTCCTGATACTGAATCATGTGGAATTGACAGTTTAAAGCCCTAGCCGAAAGAGTAGCAGAAGTATAAACTTTTTTACCCCATCTCTCTAATGCTCTAGATTCTCTTTCAGAGGGGAGGGTTTTTTTGGCAGTTGCTACAGCTTTGGGGCCTTGAGAAATAGTTTCTGGATCTGCAATAGGAGCCTTATACAGGTGATAATGTGTGTCCGGGACCCTGTAGTATCTGTCGGGCTTAGCAGGGGCCGGAGGAAGAGAGTCAGGGGCAGTACAAGCATCATTGAATGCATCATCCACAACTGTTAGTACTGGAGGAATGGCTAAAGGCCTATGCTGTGGCAAATGCAAAAAGGTCCTGAGCCGTTTCCTAGAATCTGAAAAATCCTGGCCCTGCCATTGAAATTGTTCCCTCATAGCATGCAAGGTTTCCCCAAAAGAAAATTCCTCAGGAGGAGAGGCAGAAGGAATGGAGTCTTCTGCGTCAGAATCCTCATAGGGAGAATAAGGGCCTTCTGGAGGATTTGAGTTGTCTGAATCATCAGAAGAATAATCTGTAGAAACTGGATCGAGGGGCTCTGCTCTAGGCCTCTTCTCTGGAGGGGGATGAGAGGCCCTGTCAGGGTGTGGTTGGGATCCCCTGATCAAAGAAATGAGATCCTCTGCCAGGCTAAGCATTTGGGAACTAGAGCTAGGCCTGTGTGAGGGGGTTTTAGAAGGCAAGGCCTTAGAAGATTTAGCTGCTTTAGCCCTAGAGAAAGCCTTGATAGACATGGATGCAGGGGGTCTAGCAGCTCCACGTGCAGTAGTAGATATGTCTAAAGGAATAGTATCTGATAAATCCTGGGTGCCTGCTACAGCAGGAGAAATTTCAGTAGCAGATTCAGCCGTGCTGTGTGAGGCCTCGGCTGCAGGAGGAATGCTTTCGGCTGAAGGAAGAACCGAGGACTCGGTTTCAGCCGAAACCGAGACACTCGTGGTTGGCTTAACCATGGTTTCGGCCGAAACCGCGGACATGAGTGTCGGTCCTTTTCCTTATGCTTTTTAGCTAAATGAGAAGTCGGAGTCTCCGACGGCATTTTGTAAGCAAAAGCGGGACCAAAAAACTCCTCCGCAAACTCTGACCGACGTCTAAGTGTTCGTCGGTTGAAGGAAGCACAGGCTAGACAAGCTGCTACGTCGTGGTCTGGGCCTAAGCAAGGAAGGCAGTAAGAGTGGAAATCCTTATGAGGTATTTGTTTCCCACAAGTTAAACAATTATTTACTTTTTCTGACATTGGCTGAGGCAAGAAAGAGTCCCCAACAGGGTACTTAGCTTTTTAGAAGTCTTCGGTAGTAGAAATCTCTGGATCTGACCGACCGGCACTTGCGAACAGCTTCTGCTTCGGGCACCGCGCGGCAAGAAAGACTGAGGAAAATGGCATCGGCTGATGCCTTTATACCCAATTGACTGCCGCAGTGACGTCGGGTGAAGTGCGACATCAGCCGAGGCCAGACCCAGACTTTGGAATCCAGCCGACCGAAGGGCTGCCTGAGGCAGGACAACCCATTTGTTAGGACTGCAGATGCATCCTTGAAGGACATCTTAAAATATTCCAACTCCGAGACTGCACTACATTGAAGTAAACGGAAATCTCCCCTTACGGAGATTTCCGTTTACCTCTTCGATGTTCTGCAGTTTCACTGTTTACGTGTCGACAATGTCAGATTCGACATTGTGAACGTTAGCAATTCTAATATAGACCCATATATATATATATATATATATATATATATATATATATATATATATATATATATATATATATATATATATGTATGTATGTATGTATGCATATATATATATATATATATATATATATATATATATATATATATATATACACACACACATATAGACATGGACTTTACATATGTTCTTTTATATATTTTTTTTATTTATGCTTTTTCATATATGCTGCTCTTTTATATATGCCACTATCTTTTACATGTTGTTATTTTGTGCATTATTCTTGCTTGTACAGAGCAATGATGTACTAGACCTATTTTATAACCTGTAACTTTAAATTGGCCAAGTGACCTCATTGGCTGATTTGTATTTTAAAAATGGTGTCTTTTGTTTTTTTCAGTAATGTCTGATGAAGCAGCAAAGATGCTGCAAAAGCGCTTACTATCATTAAAGGTTTATGCCTTGTGTTGCCGTGGCTTGGTCCTTCGCTATTTTTTATGATGTACTGGTAGAAGAAAAAAAAAAGGATTGAATAGAGGGTATAGAAAGAGAGGGAGTTAGGTGATGTGCACTTGGAAGAGGCACTGGGTGAGGAGATGGCTTTAAATGAAACAGAAATTTACTATACAAAGTCAAAGTTTGAGTTAAGAGGGTAGGGACTCGCAGAATTGTGGACCAAATAAAAAACTGTTGTTTGAGTACTGCAATTTGGTTCTGGGGATCTGTACAACTGGACTAGTGTATGCTTGTCTTCTCAGTTTATAGGAGGACATTCTGAAGGTTATCCTGGAGACTAGTGTGGAGGTTTATACCTCTTATGATGAGAATGTTGTTTTATGCTATGAGAGCTACATACTAAAATCTCTCTCACAGACACACACACACACACACACACACACACACACACACACACACACACGCATGCATCTAATTACAACGTTACATGAAACTGAATATTGTTTACAAAGACTGTCTTTCAACAGTCCCTGATTTTCATGGAACTCTCTGACTTTAGTTCATAACTTTATTCTGAACTCTTAAAATAAATGATGATTCAAGAAGAAGGTGGTGAACTATAATCAAGAAATAATGCTGACTACAATTAGATCCGAGGTAATACATGCAAGTGGCTGACTAAATGTAGCTGAAGGCAGATGAAGACTATGGTGAATAAAAGTTACTGTCAAATCTAGATGTGGAAATTCAACAAATAGACCTAAGGGAATGACAGCTTGTCTGAGGATTTGTCCTCTGAGGTTCAGGAAAAAAGAAGAGTGAACTTAGATTAACAGAACAGGGGTGCTACTAAGTACAGATCTGATGGATTATAAACACTATTCTATTTCTGTATACTTTCTAGGATCCATTATTAAAATGTTTACTTCTATATATTCTCTGGTCACGACTTACATTAAGTCCCCCGTATCTGTAATGTGTCTATATAGTCAGCAACCAATACCAGCCTACATAACCTGCCTGAAGCAATTTAGTATACAAACAGCAGGTGTGGAAGTTCAGTTGTAACAGCAGCCTGCAGCAAATCATGACTTTTAAATATCCGAGTAATTTAACTTTCCATCAAATGAATGCATATATTTGTTATTGCTGGTTTGCACCACAAGAAATACAAATTAAAATCTCACTTATAAAAATTAAACTACTTAAAAATGTGTTACATGAAAATGAATAGTGTACCTCTCAACTAACCAATTTCCAAGGAAGGCCCTTGTTTTTGGCTCTTAATTTTCATCTGACCTCCTAAAATCATTTATACTTTGAGAAAGGATTACAGTCTTTATAAATAATGACATTCCTTACAGTTAAAGACATACTTCTGAAAAAATATATATAATTCATGCATGTAGTCTTTATTCTGTCAACTTTCTAAATCAGTGGTACTAATATTTAAAAAGTGTGTCTGATTTCAGTCCTTTGTCCATGAAAATTGTTAACTTTGTGCCTGACTCTAGTGCTGAAAGGTTGAGAGATAAAAGTTTGGAGAACACAGGCGAGAACACATACCTGGAAATCCTAAACATCTTCTCAAAGTGGAAGTACAAATGTGACTGGCAGTTTGTTTCTTGTACATGGCAAGGGTAATAACCTTGGTAAAATGAATACTTCACGAAAGAGAAGTCTTACCTTTTTTGCAATAGTTATCTGTTCAGAATATGAAATGTGATGATTAGATTTAAAAAGATGATTCAAAATTGCAAAGTCCTGTTTCAGATTTGTTCAGTTGTTCTTAGTGTCTGTTATCTGGCTAGTCATATCCATCTGCAGGACAACTGAAAAGTGGCAATGTCAACAACCTAAACAAATTCACTAGACTTAAATACCAGTATTATGCTGAAATGTAATTCCCCCATTACAGACTAGTTTTATTTCAAAGAAATGTGAAGTCGTTTTTGAAAAAGGAAAGTACCTCTCCAGAACAAAATGAGTGTGTGCATCCATCCTCACCTGCCCCTTTGTTTTTTTTTTTTAAGATGCACACTTAATTATTAAAAAAGTGCAGCTGCATAAAAGTAGATGAGTGTAAGTGCCACTGTCTTCACAGTGCTGGATAGGTTATACAAATCAGCCAACACAAGTTGTTACCTTGAAATTAGGGTCTTTCCCTGGCAAGAAAACTAATCCATTATACTGTCTGGTGAAAAAGCATATGTTTAAGGCTAAATGTCACCATGCAATATATTTTCACACCTATATCACAGCAAGAATAGCTACAAAAGACAAAAACAGTCTTGTAAGGAAAGAAAGTAATACAGGGAAAAGGGGGTTGACGTCACTGAGGGCTGACACTGCAGTCACTTACTGCTACGTTACACCACTCAACCACAAAATTATTTATCATTATCCTTGTATTCACAGTGCTGAATAAGTGAACGATCAAGACATGCATCCAAAATTGAGGTGGGAGCTCCAGCAAGCATCACTTGGCAATTACTGCAAAACAACCTATAGCTTTAGAGTCCACATCTGATTAGCATTCAGTGAAGATGTGGACCACAGATGAAGTAACACTTATGCATGTGGCATGGGGCCAACTGAAACAAAAAGGCAGTTGAAGTCAGCAATTTTGTAAGAAAATTAGATATGATTAAACCCTGAAGAAGCTTACCACTGGAAGAATTAAAAGAATTTGGTGCAAGCAGCCATCTTGCTAAAAAATAGTTATTTCTCTAGAGGGACATCCAACTTGCCAGATGAAAAGATGATCAGATTTTCTAATTTCTTTGGGTTTGGAAATGTATGCCAACAATTACATTTTAAGTTATATCTTCTGTAAGTTTCATTATTTTATGTCTTCCATGTCGGAATTTTCAAATGCACTGAAAAAATAGTTTGAAGGCAAGTGTTGTTAAGGATTCCAGAATAAAATTCAAATTCTAAGGGTTATGAGAACTTACTGGAAGTACTAAGACGTAAAATTACCTTAAGAAATAATTCAATGACAGGTTTAGAAGTCCCCAGGAAGATATAGAAAAGGCTGGGATAGTGTAGGGTGTGCAGAACCAAAAAATGTCGTATAAGATTAGAATCCTTGCCTGAGTCATAAAACGTCTTCCATTTTGTTTTTGTTTTTTTCCCTTCCTATGTTTCTCCCAGTTGCATGGAGACAATTACCAGTCCTACAACCCTGATGATCTATTTGTTCCTCTTCAGGTAAGAAATGGTCATGGAAGACCATCTCTGAGCTGGCTATCATTTTTTTAATGGGTCCTAACTCCCCAGATCTTGCAGCAGCCCAAGATAAACGTGTGCAAAAGTGGTGGCTTCAGGATGGATATGCACTTCAGTATTGACACCTAAGCAGCTACAGCTCATGTCTCAGCTGCTTGGTGATTATGTGCTCTTGGCCTTTTGCTGCTGCAGGTTTGCTATGATATCCTTTGCTGTTGCAGATTTGCTGTGGAATCTGGCTTTCATCAGGTGTCACCCTTTCAGCTGACAGAGCTGCCTCCTTCCTCCAGAATGGGCAACAACCTCCCTGAGTGGCCTCTGAGATTTTCTTATTTTTTAAAGTACATCTAAAATGTGGTATCCAAATTCCAAAATCTAAGCCTTTTGATGTGAAGAATGTAATGTTAGATGTAGAATCTTGCCATGATGCTGAATGAGAAGGTCTTCTCTGAAAGAGAACAATGTGGAAAGGAGTCTCTTTTGGATGGAAAAAATGAAAGTTATGTAGTTATCATAACAACAGATCTGTTGTCTGCTTCAGTCCTTCCTCAATGGATATATTATCAGATGAGGGTAGTAACCAACCTCGGCTACTCTCAAACTGTGGATCCAAACTCAGGCTGCTCTACTCACCTATAATCCCCTGTAACTGGTGAGTTACCTCAGATCATGTTTGCGCATACCATGCAATAAAAAAAAGTTATGTACTCACCATAATGTTCCATGTTTGTTATCCATCTCGCCTTCATTCCTACTGGTTGGGTTCGGAACCGATCATCGGTTCCGACTCAGCCGTATACTAAAGCTCGAAGTCTTCCACTTGACTCGTGGCTGAATCCCTATCCCATCATGCACTGGTGTACTTCCCCAGATCTTGTTTGCTGATAACCATAGTAATGAGTTTACATATATGATACTCTATATGGGGGGAGGTGGGAGGGATGTAAGAATGAAGGAGAGATGGAGAGATGGACAACAAACATGGAACATTATGTTGAGTATATAACTTCTTTATGTCATGTTGTTCTATCTTGCCTTCATTCTTACTGGTTGGGCAGCGTCCATAGCACCAGAATTCCTGGGTGGCTCATGGGAGTACATTCTTCAAGACAGTGAAACCAAAGGAGGCCCTGTCCCTGGAGGCCAAATCTACTTTGTAATAAGTGATAAAGGTATGAGGCCGTGCCCATGTAGCAGCAGCAAAAATGCTACTTAGTGGCAGTCTTGCTTGATAAGCAGGTGATGTTGCTATAGCCCTTGAGGAGTGGCCTTTGATTCTAAAGGGCAGATCTCTCTTATTAGCATTGTAAATAAAGGTGATACAATTTGAAAGACAGTTTGAGAGTGTGACCTTAGAAATGGGAATACCTTTCTTAGCTTCTGAAAAGGAGATAAACAACTGATCAGATTTCCTGAAGTCTTTAGTTCTGTGTAAACAGAAGCATAGCATAGTTGTCTATGTGCATCCAACTGATGGAGCTTATATTCTGCCTTGTTGCCATGATTAGGGAAAAAAAAATGGCAACTCAATAGATTACTTTAGAGGAGTTTCTGGGCATACTTTTGATAAAAAAAGATGGGTTAGTTCGAAGAGACACCCTGTCCTTATGGAAGAGCATATAGGGAGGTTTAATTGATAAAGCTTGTAGTTCTGAGACTCTTCTGGCAGAAGTGATGGCAATAAGCATAACTGTTTTCCATGATAAAAATTTGAGATCACATGTTGATGCCGGCTCAAAGGGAGGAAGGGTTTGGTGAGATAGGACAACATTTAAATCACAAGGTGGAAGAGGGTCTTTAATGGACGGTCTTAGCAAGGAAGTGCCCATTAGGAAAGCTTTGCACAGCTCGTGTGACATCAAATTTGAGGTCAAATCACTTATGAGAAAACTGAAAATCACAGCTAATTTAACTTTAAGAGTAGCTGCAGGACAGCCTTGATGAAATAGTTCTGCCAGGAATTCAAGAATAGAGCTGATCGGAGCAGAAAAGGGATCAATGTTTTTTGTCAAAGCCAAGTACAAAAACTTCCTCCATTTACTGAGATGTAACTTTCTGGTTGAGGCCTTATGCGAAGAGATTAGTATATGTTTCACTGCTGGCGTGAGATTATGAAGCCTGACTATATTTGGAACTGGAGCAGCCACCCTATCAATTTGTGGGTTTGGAAAGAAGGGTAGGGTGTTCCGGATGTATGAGTCATAACGTCTGGAACTAGATCTAGAACCCACGGTTCCTCCTGAAGATGAGTCCAGAAGAAGGGGAACCAAATCTGACGAGGCCAGTATAGGGCAATGAGAATCTGTTTGCTTCCCAGTGATTTGGCTTTCTGAATGACTTTGGGTATCAGAGGAAAGGGGGGAAATGCATAAAGTAGTCCCGAGGGCCAATCGTGTACAAGTGCGTCCCTTGGTGACTCCCCTGGAAGGAGGATCAGGGCAAAGTAGTTGCTGCATTGGAATTCATGGGGTGGCAAAAAGGTCACAGCAAGGCTGGCCCCATTTTCAGAATATCCTTTCCGCTATCTCTTGTTTTAAGGGCCACTCGTGAGGCATCAGTATCACCCTGCTGAGTCTGTCCGCTATCACATTGGATTTTCCCGAGATATGCATTGCTACCAGAAAGCATTAGGAAGATGTTGCCCATTGCCATACTCTGAGCGCCTCTCGACAAAGGGGGTAAGATCTGATTCCTCCTTGCTTGTTTATGTACCAGACCACCGACATGTTGCCTGTCTGAATTGCAATTGTTCCTAGCGAAAGAGAGTCCTGAAGTGCCTGCAATGCCAACAGCACTGCTCTCTTCTCTAGGACACTGATGTGCAAATGGACCTCATGTTCCTGTCAGGTGCCTTGAACCGTCCTCCCCAGATAATGCCCCCCCACCCTATCAGGGAGGCATCCGTGGTCACTGTTGACACTTTCTGTTGTGACAGAAAGGGTCAACCTGCCATCACATGACTGGAAAGAAGCCACCATCGCAGGCCTCTCTCTTGCAAGATTCCGTAATCCTGATTTGGTTGGGGGGTGGGAAGTTGTAATGACAACTGAGAGAATAGGAGCCACTGAAGAATCCTCATGTGCATGGGAGCTAAAGGAACCAGGGTTATTGCTGCTGCCATGGTTCGTAGGACTTTTAGAACTGTTCTTGCCTTCACTCTGGTCTTTGACAGAAGATTGGAAGTTTGTTGTCTGAGTAGAGAAACCCTTTCTGCAGGTAGTTTCGCCATCAGAGTGGCTGTGTATAGATCTGCTCCTATAAAGGTAATACATTCAGCTGGCAACAAGGCAGATTTTTCTGAGTTTATCGTTATTCCCAGGTGGGAGCAAATCTGTAAGGTAGTGTCTCTTGCTTGCTGTAGTAGATGCTTGGTGGTGGCAGTTAGGAGCCAGTTGTCTAGATATGGAAACACTCAGAATCCTAGCCGCCTCAGGTGAGGCGTGACTACTGCCATGCGTTTGGTGAACACTCTGGGGGCTGTAGTGAGACCAAAGTGCAGAGCTCGAATCTGGTAATGACTGGCTCTCAGCCAGTAGTGCAAATGACTCCTTGATGGCTTGTCCATTTTTATGTGGTAGTACGCATCCTGGAGGTCTACAGAGCACATCCAATTGTCTTTCCATAGAAAAGGAAGAATCGACTGCAGTGTCACCATCCATAACATGGTCTTTTTCACAGATTTGTTTAATCTGCTGAGATCCCAGATGGGTCCCCAGTCCCCTGTTCTTTTTGGCACTAAAAAGAATCTTGAGTAATTTCCGGATCCTATCTGGTCTGCGGGGACTGTTTGGATGATACTTTTGTCTAGCAATTTTTAGACTTCTATAGTTGCTTGTTCCCTTTGACTGGGTAGAACATCCAGGATGTTTCTTATGTATGGGACCCATCTGTCTCCTGTTATTTCTAGCTAGGCCTCGGGTTACAAAGATAATCGACCCCAACTACCTCCAGAGGTGGACAGGTGGGCATCCATTCAGGAGCACTAGAAGGGCCTGCCACGAAAGGAATCGCAGTCACCCTAGTTTTGCGGACCCCCTCTGCCGTGAGGATGGTTGTCTGCCATTACTACTTCCCCCTCTACCCATGGGGAAAGATTCACCACGTGCATCCTGAAAAACTCCCTGGGATTTTCTGAACCACATTCCCCCCCTAACCTTTGGGATAGGGTCTTAAAGGTATGGAAAAATGTACTCCAACGGCAGACATAATTTTTCTCTCCTGCTCGCATCTGGTGAGTGTGTCTTTAACCTTTGGTCTAAAGAGTGAGGAACCATCAAAAGGGGTGTTGACAAAGGTAGACTTAAAGGGTTTCGCAAAATTACACAAGCACATCCAGGAGTGTCTCCTTAGGGAAACTCCTGAACCCGCTGCCCTACTTGCTCCATCAGCTGCATATGAGAGGAGTCTCATGGAGGAGTTCACTACTGAGTTTAAGGTGGATAGCTGAGAGGCTACCTTATCAGAGGCCTCTGCAGCTAGTGAACTTGAACAGCATCTCCTAGCTCCTTTAGGAGAGCTCTCTGAAGTATTGTAAAATGTGTTAATTCAGCGATCTGAGGGTAAAAGCCGCTGAAGAAAAGATGCACTTTCCATATCTGTCCATCATACGAGAGTCCTTCAGTGGATGAACAGATGAGGATGTCTCAGAAAGTTCCTTCTTGGTGGCTGCTGCCACCACATCATCTACCCCTAAGAAAGAAAGAATTTGTCATCTGGGGCTGTAATAAATTTGTTAGGCCTCCAAGGGACTGGTTCCATTGTATCTGGAGACTCCCATGCCTTTTGACTAACTACTTCCATGAGTTCATCGAACGCCAAAGACACCCAGGTGGCTGTAGGGTGAGATCCAAAGGCCTTCAGGTACACTGACTCCTCCTCAGAAGGGTTGATGGACTTCCAGTCACCTCTCTGCTTAAGGATTTCTAGGATATCTACAAAGGAGATATCCTCAGAGGGTGACCGTGGGGACCCTTCTGATTCCTCAAGGTCAGTGTCAGACGTAAGAGACTCCGGGGAATCTATATGCTTCCTCTTGCAAAGTCTCTTCTAGCAGCTCTCTTCAGAAGGGTATTCTGGAGAGGTTTCGGAAGAATGTTGTTCACCTGATGGGGTACCCCTGAGGCCTAGAATCTCCGCTGTCCTGTGGTTGAGGAGGTGCACAGGCAGAAGCTGGTGCTTTAGGGAGAAGAAAGTCAGAACCCTTGTGTAGAGCTGTATGAGAAGACCGCACACTCCTCATCAGCTCGAAAGCCCCTCTCCCCTGATCCGAGGACATCTCTGATTCCGAGAAAGCAGAGGAAACCCTCAGAGCCAAGGAAGCCAGCCCCGAAGCTGATGTAGGAGTCGAGCTCACCTGTGCTGAAGCCCCAAGAGGTAAGCTCGGAACCGACAAATCTCGGGTCCGAGCCTCCCCTCTGGACCCAAATGGAGAGCTTCGGCTCCTAGACATCTCAGACGGCACCGAGGATATTGGAGCAGACAACAGGTCCAAAAGCTCCACAGTGGGTTTCGGAACCGAATCATCTATCACAATCTGTTCCAGGCATTCCAGCTCCGATGTTCTAGATTGGCTCAGAAGAGTGGATGAAAAGGTCGCTTGCTGTCACCAAAACCGGCTGGGCTGGAGCCGATACGAGTTTTGTCACGCTGGCATCTTCAATAGTCTGCGCACCACCCTATCCACATCGTCATGCGAAAGGCTTCTGGAGGACCTAGAGGAAGGGGTTGGTGAGCCAGATCTTTGTAATATAGGCAATCTCAATGTAGGGGAGACCAGTAACAGTTCAGGCGACTGGCTCCGATTTTGTATTTCTCTCAGTTCTGAGTTCTTTGGCACCAAGGAGGGAGACTTTTCGGACCCTCTAAGGATCCAAAGAAGTTATTTTTGGTATCTTCTCTGGTGGCTCTGAACAGCCTGAAGAAGATGAGGAAGGTCTTTTCTCAGGTGTATCGGATTTTGAAGAAGGTGACAAGGAAGGTGATTTGGACTTGGAGGTGCTCTGACCTTCTAAAGCCTCAGAGAAAGGGGTCTTTAGAAGTCCTCTACTAATTTATTTTCTCTCTTGTAAAACCCTAGAGCTAAACAAGTGACAAAAGGTACATGTCTCTTGCAAATAAAGAGCCCCAAGACAGTAAACACTATGTCCGTCGGTTATGGACATTTTTTGGGAGCATTTTTGGCATTTTTTTGAAGCCAGATGGCTTTGTCTCTTTTTGTTCCTTAGGCATGCTTAGCGAAAGACTAACAGAAAAACACACAACTAGTTTGGTAACTATTTAACTGTGTACAAATTTCAAGAAACGAATCACACTAACATTATATATCTTAAATCACACATTAATAGACTATAAATATCTACATATATACATATATATATATATATATATATATATATATATATATATATATATATATATAAAAACACACACAGAGAAAATACAGAGGGAAGGAAGTTAGCAACAGATGCCCGGCCCTCTAACTTAAACAGGCACAAGCTCAGCTAACTATCGAGCTAAGTAGAAAAATACATCTAAGCAATGTTTGACACAGTTCTAAATTAAGCAGTGTGCAAAGGAAAGGCTTAAGTGAACTCTAAATGCAGGCTGAAAAATTAGTACGGGATAGGGAACAAGGCCTGATGAGAAACGACAGAGAAACTTCAAAAATAACAACAGATAAACATTATAAACTGTAATATCTTAAGAGAAACACTACTAGGTATATATCTAACTATAGTGCGCTACACTAATGAAACAACTTAGAAGAAATAGGAAAAAATTAGTAAAATATCCAAACTTTGCCAAGGTCAATATGAAAGACCCTCCAATCTGTTTAGCGGCAAATGAGATCCTGGGGAGTACAGCAGTGCATGATGGGATATGGATTCAGCCACGACTCAAGTGGAAGACTTTGAGCTTTAGTATACGACCGAGTCGGAACCCAGGATCGGTTCCTAACCCAACGAGTAAGAATGAAGGTGAGATAGGACAACATAACATAAAATACTAAAAATCAAACACCTCATAGGGTAATCTAGCTTCCTGACATAGAGCTTGAACAGTGCATGATCAAGCCATGGGAAGTATCAATGTGGTCACTTCGGAAGCAAAGGAAAAACTAATTGGATGGGAGAAGGTGGGAGGGAAATTGAGAAATGGGCAGAAGCAAACAAAGCAGATCCATCATTAGGGTAAATACATACATTTTATATCTGATGTTGTCTCTTCCATCCATTCAACAGATGGGACAGAGTCTCCAGCTACTATGAATCTTGGAATATCTAATGGAAAGATATTCCAGAGGACAGTTGAACCAAAGGAGGCTCCAGACCTTGACTGCAAATCCAAGTTGTAATGAAATATAAAGGTAGAGACACTAGAACAAGTAGTTGCAGAACAAGTGTCATCATAGTGATAGTCTGGCGAAGAAGGCAGTGGATGTAGCTCCTTTGATAGTCTGGCGAAGAAGGCAGTGGATGTAGCTCCTTTTAAGGAGAAGGGATTATCCTTAACTGAAAGAGCCTTAACTGGTTCAGGTTAGGATAATTCCTTCTCCTTAAAAGACATGTGAAAAACAACTACATAACTAGCAAAAAATCATCATTTTAAACACTCCCACAATTTGGCTGTAGAAAAGGAAGCAAATAAAAATGAAGTTGATAGTGTCTCTCCATGTTCTATCATATCATACTAAAATTCCTTTCTCATCTTTTCACTGGTAAGGAATATCCTCACTATACCCTAAATGTACATCTGATCTACATACTGTAAATGTATATATGATGTTGAACTGGTGTTGCTTACTCTATGTTACACTGTTATTACTATCAGATCCCTTTGCTTTTAGTACAAGCTAGAACTGCACATGATGTATTGTGTAATACTGCACTATCCCTTTATAATTATGTTCAATCTGTTGTATATTTTTACAACTTCATTTTTGTTTATACTAACTCTGTGGAGCTTTTCTCCTCCAGCCTCCACTGAAAAAAGACAATCAATTGTCCACTCGGACTCTCCCGGTAAACAAATGAAAAATAAAATAAATAAAAATAATAATGAATAGTGCACAGCCAACAGGTGTAACATGTACACCCCTTTGTTGGTGAAACTTGGAAAGAAAAAAGGAGGCTTGATAAACTGATTAATGGATGATTCAGAAGCCACATTAGTAAAAAAGGAAAGATTGGTTCTGAGAATAACTCTAACTTTGTAGTAGACCAAATATGACTCATAGGTGTATATACTAGGCTAATGGCACTACAGCCTTTACAAGCCTACCCCATAGAAGTACCCTGGCATTGTACCACTTGACGTTAGTTCCCAGTGCCTCTATCAGCAGAGCCACTGGAGTGATCCCCGGGGTGAACTTTCTATTTTCCATCCACTCATCAAGATTTCTCTTGAAGAGGGCCAGTGAGGTTCTCTCCTTGACATGTATGGGAAGTCTACTCCAGAGCATGGGCAGTCCCTGGGTTATGAACCTTTCCCTCCAGCATGTTCTGTTGTTTGCAATAATGAGGTTGAGGTCTCTGGAGAGTGTGGTGTGGAGGGATTGGAATTTCTTTAGATGTAGCATTTTTAACAAAGCCGGGTCAAACATGGCTTTGTAAGTCAAGCAGAGTTCGCCTCTTAGTAGATGATATTAGACATTTTTTGGCATTAAGCTTAAGGCCACGGTTTTCACACCAGTCACTGGTGTCAGTGAGGCTTTACTGTAGGACGTCTACATCACTGAGAGTTAATAATGGCTCCCAGCTTGCAGTCATCTGCGAACTTGGTCAGCCAGAGTCCCTCCGTGTTGGCCTGGACTTCTGAGAAGTAGATGCCAAACAGGAGAGGACCCAGGATTAATCCCTGTGGGACTCCACTCGTGACTGGTCGGCAATCTGACTTGGAGTCCGCTACTTTCACATTGTGGGTTCTAGCTTCGAGCCAATTTGCAACCCACCTAGTGATATAGGGATTGATGCCTAGTTTGCTGAGTTTATCAATAATTCCAGAGTGGGGAATGGTATCAAAGGCCTTGGCCAGATCGAGGTAGGCTGTATGAACTGCCCTGCCCTCATCCACAACTCTGGTGACTGAATCAAAGAAGTCAACCAGGTTAAGCGTGCATGATCTACCTTTCACACAGCCAAATTGCATGGGCTCTAGAGTTTGGAGATTTCCTATATCCTTGTCTGTATCCATGATGATGTGCTATATAGCCTTACATATCAGACGTCTCAGGCTAATGGGGTGATAATTCCAAGGGTCTGTAGTCACTCCCCCTTTATAGAGAGAGTCAACTGTAGCAGTGTGCCATTCGGTAGGGACAAAGCCTGAGGTGAGGCTGTGACTGAACAGGGCACACAGATGTGTTGCCAGTCCACTTTGTAGTTCATGTAGAACACATCTAGGGATATTATCGGGTCCCATGGAAAATGTATTCTTGGCCATGGACACTGCAGCTTTAACCTGTGCTGCAGTAATGCTGGGTGTCTGGCATTCTTCCGGTATTGAGACTGGTCCTTTGGGGGGGGGGGGGTAAAGTTGGCAGTGAATCTGTTGGCCAGTATGTTGGCAATATATGTTGTCTCAGTACAGGAGGTACCATTGTGCAGTAACTCAGAGCAAACCTGGGTATTGCCGTGGAGATTTCTGATATAACTACAGAAGGCGTGGTTGTTTTTAGTGTCTGAAGGAGGTTTACAAGAAAGGGTGTGAAATTCCAAAACCCTTCTAGGAGAGATGACTGCCACCAAAACAAGGTCTTCTAAGCCAGATATTTTAAGAGAACCATAGATGCTAGTTCAAAACACAGTCTGGTTAAAAGATGTGGTTGCTTTTAGTGTCTGAAGGAGGTTTACAAGAAAGGGTGTGAAATTCCAAAACCCTTCTAGGAGAGATGACTGCCACCAAAACAAGGTCTTCTAAGCCAGATATTTTAAGAGAACCATAGATGCTAGTTCAAAACACAGTCTGGTTAAGGCCTGTAGAAGAATAGTAATACCCCAAGATGGAAATGGATCCCTAAAGGGAGGCCGGAGAAAAAGGTACCTATAAGGAAAGCCTTAGACTAATTATGAGAGGCAATGGAAGACTGATTCTCCCCAATAAAAAAACTGGAAACAACTGCTAATTGGACTTTTGTAGTACAGCAGCTAGTTCTATTGCAGATGACAGAAGCCAAGATGTTCAAGATCGCCAAGACAGGGGCTGAAAAAAGATCCAAACTGCTACCCAGAAAGAAAACCTCTTCCATTTACTCTTACACGTCTTCCAGAAGCACTCTCTGCAGAGTTCAAAATATGAATGACCTGGGAAGAAAGCCTGGATAATCTAGCCATCACTGGAACTGGAGAAACCAAGCAGTCATTTTAAGGGCTTGAGTGTTTTGGTGAGGCAACCTGGAAAGGGGCGTGAGAAGACTTGGAGGGGAGTCAAGCACCCAAGGTGGGTGAATCAGATGAGACCAGAAGAAGGGAACCCACACCTGTCAGGACCAGAAGAGAGTAATGATGATCAGCATAGCCTTCCGCCATAGTGCTTTTTGAAGAAACTTTGCTATGAGAAGAGTGGTGGGGAGAATGAGATATATGAGGCCAAGTATCATAGCAACTCCCACTGACTCACCCTTCCGAGGGATAAGGACAAAGTCTCTACTCTATTTGGTGTTGTAGGAGGAGACAGAGACATCGAAGCATGGATTTGGCTGAGTTGTCAGTTATGCCTAGATGACAGCAAAGCTGGACCAGGAAGCCCCTAGCTTGGAGAAGAAGATCCCTGGTTGGGGCACTTATGAGCCAATTATCCAGGTATGGGAACACTTATAACCCCTGCAGTATGAGTTACTCTGCAACCACTGTCATATGATTACTGAACAACTGGGAGGTGCTGTGGTGAGTCCAAAGGGCAGGACTTTGTACTGGAAGTTATTGGCTTCTGGCCAGAATCAAGGATTTCTAGGAAATCTGCAAAGGAGATATCCTCAGAGGGTGACCATGGGGACCCATCTGATTCCTCGAGGTCAGTGAAACGAAAACCACAAAAGAAGCTGTCTGCAGGTGGTGATTAAATAAATCCAATGGGTGAAAGTAATCACGATATAGCAGGTATACTGTTAGCACTTTATTAACAAGAACTTTCGGAAGGCCTTGTATCCCTCCTTCATCAGACAAAACAGCAAATACCAGGGAAAAACGCATTTAAATATACACTTGTTAACCCTGTTAATGACCTCATAAATTGAGGACACTCCTATATTAAAAGACACATCCATTTTAAACTATCATTGAAAACTCAGTAAAAATCATAAAATTGTTGCATAATATGTTAAATGTACATTAAATTATTCATCCATTAATGACACAATTATATGACATATAATATGCTAAAAATATATATACACAAAAGTGTATATATAAATACAAATACAACATATAAAATGAAACATACATGACTGAAAAGGGGAAACCAGACCTAAAACTAAGCTATAAAAGACGAGCTAAAAGTGACTGAAATCGAAACCCCCCCAAAACAGCAAACTGATGTGTAAACCTATCATGTATACTATATATAGCTATCATATAAACCCACATATAAGAATCTAGAACCAAACCCCCCCACACACACACACATACACACAAAATAAAAACACACTTATATACATATATATATATATATAAACATATATATATATATATATATATATATATATATATACATACACAAATAACATATATACACATATCCACATATATATATATATACTAAATACATACACCTACATAAACATACATCTACACACACCCATATTAAAAGCCTATGCTTGGGAGCAGAAGAGGTCTAGGCCAAAATAAAAATAATAATAAAAATACCAATTATCTCCTTAGGGCCAGATGTTTAAGTATACAAGTCAACGAAATGGCCTCATTCAATCCAGGATATATATATGCTCCTGTCCTTATTTGCCAAAAAATCTCTTCTTTCTCTAAGTTAATCTGCCAAGGGCCACTACTTAAGTCTGTTGACACTTGTTTTAGCACAGAAAAATGAAATATATGGTCTGGATATTCCATCACATGACGAGCTAGTGCATTTTTTGGGTCCATCTTAGATATTGCATAAAGGTGTTCATATATGCGCTTCCGCAACACCCTTTCGGTCTTCCCTATATAGAAGGCCGGGCATTTGTTACACAAGGCTACATATACCACTGCTCTAGAAGCGCAGTTAAAATTGCCTAAAATCTTATATCTCTGTTTGTTCATCATAACCTGTGTTCCTTCTTGTGTACTTTTACACTGACGGCATGTCCCACATCGAGTCATACCTTTATGTCTATTAAGGCCCATTCTTTTATTCCTTTCCAAAAGAGATTTTAAACTAAACCCCTTTCTGTAAGTAAACCTGGTAAAGGGCCCAGTATGTCAGCCAAATGCCTATCCTCACTAATGATTGACCAATTCTTCTGTAACATATCCCTTATGAATTGGTGGTCAACTGAAAAGGTACACAAGAATCTAATACCCAGGTTGGTCTTATCACTTTTCATACCCTCCTCTACCATGTCATCTAAACCAATTAAGGTATGGGAGGCCTGTGGGTTCAAAATAGATTTAAAATATCCTGAATGCCTTTTCATCTCAACCTCTTTCTTGATCTCAATAATAAGGGCCCAGGGGCGACAACATGATGTGTTTGGACGACAACATGATGTTCCTAATCATGAGGCAGATGTGACAGGGGTTGAACACAATCAGGGTTTTTGGTAAGGCCGGAACCCACATCAAATGAACTTGAGGTCGAGCAAGACTGCGACGACGGGGACAAACCTAAGGAGCAGACAGAACCAGGGGAGGAAATGACATCTTTGGAAGGACATCCCATTATAGTATACAGTACAGAGGGTGATTTCAAGATTTTTAATTATACTACATTAAATATCACCACTGAAATGGTTGACTTTTTCTCCAAGGGCCTGACTTTTGTCCCGGATTCCCATATGGATTTGGTCAAGACAGTTATTGACCTCAAGTTGTTTGTACGTAAATTAAATTTAACAACTGTTTTGGGTAAAGGTTTATCACTGGCTAAACCCTTTAGAATAGCCAGTTTGTTTAACCCTCCTTTGGACAATAATTTAAGAACATTTGAAAAGGCGTGTGAATTGGACCTAAGACATTTGGCAGCTAATAGAATGTATAATGTTAAAAACAAACTTAATATTACAGGGGAGCAGCGTGATTTTCTTTTATTAATCCAGGATTGTAATATACGGGTTATGAAACCCGATAAAGGTAATGGACTTATTTTTATGAACCAAATTGATTATGTAGAAGAATTAACTTCACACTTGAGTAAGGGGCCTTATGAGATTATTAGTTTAAATGAAGTAAACAAAGCTCATAATAAAATAAGAACCACAATTGAAGAGTTGTTTTTAGAGGATTTTATAGATAATGACATACATTCCTATTTGAGTGTGTTGGCACCTAGGATGCCTTCTTTCTTTGGGGCCCCAAAAATCCACAAGTCCATTAGTAAACCTCCGTTTAGACCAATTGTAGATAGTAGGGGGGTCTATTTTAGTTGCTTGTGCTAAATATGTGGACACTATCCTTAAGCCGCTTATTAAAACAGAAAAGCAGATTTGTAAGGACTCGTGGGATTTTTTAGAAAACATTAACAAAATACCTTTTGATCCAAGTATTATTTTTTTGACTGTAGATATAAAAGATTTATATACAGTCATACCACAACAACTTGGTTTAGAATGGTTGAGCATGTTTTTAGAAAATAAAAAGGTCCCACAGAATACTATTTACATTACTGAAACTTTATTGGAGTTGATTTTAAAATACAGCTTCTTTAACTTTAATGGCCTTACTTATAAGCAGATGTCGGGGGTTGCCATGGGCTCCCCGTGTGGGGGAGCATTTGCTAATTGTGTCATGGCACAGTGGGAAAATACATTTTTGCTTACTAATGAAGTGTTTAAACAGCATGTCGCCTGGTATACTAGATACCAGGACGACATGTTTTTTCTTTGGAAAAGCCCTTTAGACAAAATAGGGTCTTTCTTCGAAGACATGAGGACATTTACGGAATTCTTAGATTTCACGTTTGAGGTTAACACTAATGAAATAAATTATTTGGACATACTGCTCAGTAAAGATTATAATGAATCTAGATTTGTCAGCAAGATCTATCGTAAACCCACCTACTCTAATGGGTTTCTACATTTTAGTAGCTGTCACCCTTACCATCAAAAAAGAGCAGTTGTGAAAGGACAGATGGTAAGGGCAGCACGTATGATTACTAGGGATATAGATTTTGCTGACGAATGCGATAATCTGAGCAATATGTTTGCGAATAGAGGTTACCCCTGGGCCCTTATTATTGAGATCAAGAAAGAGGTTGAGATGAAAAGGCATTCAGGATATTTTAAATCTATTTTGAACCCACAGGCCTCCCATACCTTAATTGGTTTAGATGACATGGTAGAGGAGGGTATGAAAAGTGATAAGACCAACCTGGGTATTAGATTCTTGTGTACCTTTTCAGTTGACCACCAATTCATAAGGGATATGTTACAGAAGAATTGGTCAATCATTAGTGAGGATAGGCATTTGGCTGACATACTGGGCCCTTTACCAGGTATTACTTACAGAAAGGGGTTTAGTTTAAAATCTCTTTTGGAAAGGAATAAAAGAATGGGCCTTAATAGACATAAAGGTATGACTCGATGTGGGACATGCCGTCAGTGTAAAAGTACACAAGAAGGAACACAGGTTATGATGAACAAACAGAGATATAAGATTTTAGGCAATTTTAACTGCGCTTCTAGAGCAGTGGTATATGTAGCCTTGTGTAACAAATGCCCGGCCTTCTATATAGGGAAGACCGAAAGGGTGTTGCGGAAGCGCATATATGAGAACACCTTTATGCAATATCTAAGATGGACCCAAAAAATGCACTAGCTCGTCATGTGATGGAATATCCAGACCATATATTTCATTTTTCTGTGCTAAAACAAGTGTCAACAGACTTAAGTAGTGGCCCTTGGCAGATTAACTTAGAGAAAGAAGAGCTTTTTTGGCAAATAAGGACAGGAGCATATATATATCCTGGATTGAATGAGGCCATTTCGTTGACTTGTATACTTAAACATCTGGCCCTAAGGAGATAATTGGTATTTTTATTATTATTTTTATTTTGGCATAGACCTCTTCTCCTTCCAAGCATAGCTTTTAATATGGGTGTGTGTAGATGTATGTTTATGTAGGTGTATGTATTTAGTATATATATATATATATATATATATATATATATATGTGGATATGTGTATATTTGTTATCTGTGTATGTATATATATATATATATATATATATATATATATATATATATGTTTATATATATATATGTATATAAGTGTGTTTTTATTTTGTGTGTGTGTGTGGGGGGGGGGTTGGTTCTAGATTCTTATATGTGGGTTTATATGATAGCTATATATAGTATACATGATAGGTTTACATATCAGTTTGCTGTTTTAGGGGGGTTTTAGATTTCAGTCACTTTTAGCTCGTCTTTTATAGCTTAGTTTTAGGTCTGGTTTCCCCTTTTCAGTCATGTATGTTTCATTTTATATGTTGTATTTGTATTTATATATACACTTTTGTGTATATATATTTTTAGCATATATGTCATATAATTGTGTTATTAATGGATGAATAATTTAATGTACATTTAACATATTATGCAACAATTTTATGATTTTTACTGAGTTTTCAATGATAGTTTAAAATGGATGTGTCTTTTAATATAGGAGTGTCCTCAATTTATGAGGTCATTAACAGGGTTAACAAGTGTATATTTAAATGCGTTTTTCCCTGGTATTTGCTGTTTTATCTGATGAAGGAGGGATACAAGGCCTTCCGAAAGTTCTTGTTAATAAAGTGCTAACAGTATACCTGCTATATCGTGATTACTTTCACCCATTGGATTTATTTAATCACCACCTGCAGACAGCTTCTTTTGTGGTTTTCGTTTCATTGAGTTTGTTTGGCGGTTTTGGTTTGTTGTTCCTCGAGGTCAGTGTCAGACGTAAGAGACTCAGGGGAATCTATATGCTTCCTCTTGCAAAGTCTCTTTTAGGAGCTCTCTTCAGAAGGGTATTCTGGAGAGGTTTTGGAAGAATGTTGTTCACCTGATGGGGTACCCCTGAGGCCTAGAATCTCCACTGTCCTGTGGTTGAGGGGGTGCATAGGCAGAAGCCGGTGCTTTAGGGAGAAGAAAGTCAGAACCCTTGTGTAGAGCTGTATGAGAAGACAGCACACTCATCAGCTCGAAAGCCCCTCTCCCCTGATCCGAGGACATCTCTGATTCCGAGAAAGCAAAGGAAACCCTCAGAGCCAAGGGAGCCAGCCCCAAAGCTGATGTAGGAGTCGAGCTCACCTGTGCCGAGGCCCCAAGAGATAAGCTCGGAACAGACAAATCTCGGGTCCGAGCCTCCCCTCTGGATCCAAATGGAGAGCTTTGGCTCCTAGACATCTCAGACGGCACCGAGAATATTGGATCACACAACAGGTCTGGAGCATCGGTCCATCTTAATATGGTTGTTTGTTGTTGTTGTTTGTCTTTTCGGCTTTTCCCAGTTAGGGGGTTGCCACAGCTAAACTCCGGTCTGCTAATGATTGGCAGTAGATTTTTTATGGTGCCGAGTTGCCAGCCCAATGCCCAACCTTCAGTGAAGGCACACCCATTCACGCATGTCTTTCGGAGGCCACTCGACCGTGGGAAGGACATGCAGACTCCACACAGAAGGCACTCCAGCCGTGAATCGAACAGGAGAACCTCTTGTTGAGAGGCAACAATGCTACCGCTGTACCACCACGGCTTGGTCCATCTTAATATGGTAAATAACCAAAAACTTACCAGGGTTGAGTGCAATTGGTGTGGCCACTTATGGTTCAGCAATGGTAAAAAGGACTGTACTGTGACCATCTGGAATTTTGTTTGTTTCACCTACCTGTTCAGAAGACTGAGGTGCAAAATTGGCCTGAGGTCCCAATTTTTTCCTGGCACCAAAAAGAACCTTTAGTAAATTCCGTATCCGTGCTGGTCTGGTGTGACCTTTTGGATGATCCGACTGTCAAACAGCTTTTTCATTTCCAGTGCTAGCTTTTCATTGGGAAGGTGGAACATTGGGAAATTTTCTTGGGCAAGGAAGGGATAAGAAAGAAAAGGGATGGAATAGCCTCTGGTTATGATCTTCTGCACCCAAACATCTTGAGTAATGGAGATCTAGGCTGTGGGTTTCACTGATAATCACCCCCAATTGCAACCAGAGTGCGGTAGTCTCGTATATTTTCAGGAGTGCTGATAAGACCTATCACCTCTACCTTTAACAATACCTCTTGTGCCAAAACCAGTACAAACAAGGCATCACTCATCAAGATGAGCAGCCCCTAAATAATAAATGCACTTGGTGTGTATGTCTGTGTTTGGGATCTTATGGCCAAGATGAAAACAAAATCACGCAAGAAGCCAAAAGTATGAACTACAACAGACAAAAAGCACATGGATACTGATACAACTGTACTATCACATCCACTACAAACAAGTGGCAAATGAGATCTGAAATAACTCACATATTACAGGAGATTATGGATAAGGGGAAAAGCCTGGTCTTTGGATCCAAAGTCTAAGAGTGACCAAGGTCGCATCCTAGCTGGATCCAGTAACCCATCCACTGTGTAACAGATGGAAGTGACAACATCAGATCATATGTAATTTATTATGTATGCAAATGGCAAAATGTTAACACGGTGTGTTTTCTTTTTCATTAATGCATGTGTGCCTGTGCCTGTGTCTTAAGTGATAATTTAATAAAGGTCTTTAAAAAAATAAACGGCAAAAATATGGACATTCTGTGAAGATCTGGACAGCTGACAGAGGTATGCGCAGATCCATCACTGCCAACTTTTAAAGAAAATGAACTGGCTACCAGAGACTGAAAAAACAATATTCCTCCTTTGCTCACAAATTTATAAACTGCTCCAAATGGGCGACACACCCCCACACCTTTGGGTTCATAGGTGTTTACCAGGCTAATATCCCTGGAGCATTTACAAGCCTAGCTCATAGAAGTGCCCTAGCATTGTGCTGCCCGACGTTAGTTCCCAATGCCTCTATCAAGTAGAGCGACTGGAGTGATCCCCGACGTGAAGCTTCTATTACCCATCCACTCATCAAGATTTCTCTTGAAGAGGGACAGCGAGGTGCTCTACTTGACATGTATGGGAAGTCTATTCCAGAGCATGGGCAGTCTCTGGGTGAGGAACCTGTCCCTCCAGCATGTTCTGTTGATTGTGGTAATGAGATTGAGGTCTCTGGAGCGTGTGGTTGGGAGGGATTAGGATTTCTTTAGATGTAGCATTTCTAACAGAGCTGGGTCAGACGTGACTTTGTACATCAAGCAAAGATTGCCTCTAAGTAGGTGATATGAAAAAAAGAATCCCTGGAGTCTTTTGAGCCTGTCCATGTAGGACATGTGTTTAATGCCTAGGATCCTCTTTGTGAAGTACTTCTGAGGCCTCTCCAGCTGTTGCAAGTGTCTAGTGAGGTACATGCCAAATGGTTCATTATACTCAATGATTGTTCTAATGAGGGAAGAGTAGAGAAAGACAATGACCTATTTTATCCTGGATGCAAAACCCTTGGTAATGAGATGTGCCACAAAGAAGGATTTTTTGACCACAGTGGCAATGTGGTGGTCGAAGGAGAGGCTGCGGTCAACCTGCGTCCCCAGATCTCTTACGCCTTCAGTGTTCAGTGGGCTCCCATCGATGTGGTAATTAGTGGGAACTGAGTTTTTACCAAAGGGGATGATGACAAATTTTTTGGCATTAACCTTAAGCCCATGGTTTCGACACCAGTCATTGGTCTCAGTGAGGCCTTTCTGTAGGATGTCTGTATCACTTGGGAAGTTAATAACTTGGTCCCTTTGCATTGGCCTGGACTACTGAGAAGTTCATAGGTTCATAGGTTCATACTAGGCTATCTGCCCGAGGGCATTTACAAGCCTAGCCCATCGTTTTGTGGCTTACGCCACCCCTTTAGTATGGGGAACTATACCCATTATTTTGCTGTGCCTCTGTCGAGCAGTGACACTGAGGTAATCCCTGGGGTATATCTGCGATCTCCCATCCATTGGTCAAGATTTCTCTTGAACAAGGCCAGCGAGGTGCTCTGCCTCACATGTACCGGGATTTTGTTCCACAGCATAGGGAGTCTTTGGGTGATGAATCTATCCCTCCAGCACGTCCTATTAATAGCCGTGTCAAGGTTTAAGTCTCCCGCCCTTGTGGCTCTGATGGATCTAGATTTTTGAGGTGAAGCATATTCATCAAATCTGCGTTTGACATGGCCTTGTATGTTAGGCAAAGGTCACCTCTGAGCAAGCGGTAAGCGACTGAATAGAGCTGGAGTTCTTTCAGTCGGGCAGCATAGGACAGATTTTTGAGACCCTTTATCCTTTTGGTGAGGAACTTTTGTGGCCTCTCCAGCTGCTGCAAGTGTCGGGTCAGATACATTCGAATGGGGCATTGTACTCAATCATTGGTCTGATGAGTGATGAGTAAAGGGAGACTATGACCTCCCTTGATCTAGATGAGAATCCCTTCATGATAAGGTGGGCAATGTAGAAGGTCTTCCTAACTACTTTAGCTACATGGGTGTCGAATGACAGACTACTATCAACCTGGGTCCCCAGGTCCCTGATAACTTCTTCTGTGCTCAGTGGATTGCCACCTATTTGGTAGCTAGGGGTAACCTTGTTTTTCCCGAAGGGTATGACTATGCATTTTTGGCATTTAACTTTAGGCCGTGGCTCTGGCACCAGTTATCCATTTCTGTGAGACCCTTCTGAAGGATATCTGTGTCAGATGTGTTTTCTACTATGGCCCAGTTTGCAGTCATCTGCAAACTTTGTCAGCCATAACCCTCCTGTGTTTGCTTGTACTTCGGAAAAGTAGATGCCAAACAAGAGTGGGCCCAGGACTGAGCCCTGTGGGACACCACTTGTGACAGGCTTTGAGTCTGACATGGCGCCAGCAGCTCTGACCCTGTGGGTTCTGTCACTCAGCCAGTTTGCAACCCATCTTGTGATGTATGGGTTGACATTTAAGCTGATGAGTTTTTCAATGATACCCGAATGGGGTATTGTATCGAAGGCCTTAGCCAGATCGAGGTAGGCTGTATGGACTGCCTTTCCCTCATCAATGGCTTTGGTGACTGTTTGAAAAAGTCAACCAAGTTTAAAAGGCATGATCTGCCTTTGACAAAGCCAAACTGGGTTGGATCCAAAGTCTGCAAATTCCTATGTCTTTATTTATGAGGTCCATTATGATCCTCTCCATGGCTTTGCAGATAAGGCTTGTCAAGCTAATGGGCGGTAATTTCCAGGGTCGGTGGAGGCACCGCCTTTGTGAAGTGGTACCACAGTTGCAGTGCGCCACTCCTGGGTGCGTATCCAGAGGTAAGACTTTGATTAAACAGCTGTCCTAGCTGTGGGTTTAATTCCTCATTGAGTTCATGGAGCACACAGCCGGGGACACCATCAGGTCCCATGGATGCTGTGTTTTTGCTTTGGAGAGAGCAGTTCTCACTTGGGCGCTGGAGATGTTTGGGGGCTGCAATCGTTTGGTATAGATATCTCTCCTTTTGGGGAGGGGAGAAGTTTGCACTGAACCTGTCAGCCAGTATGTTGGCAATGTCTGTAGGATCAGTAATCTTCACATCATTTTGAACTAGCTCTGAGCATATCTGGGAGTTTCCTCCCAGGTTTCTAACATAGCTAAAGAAGGCCTTATGATTGTCTTTTGAGTCTTTAGCTATTTTTCTCTCGAAATTTGCTTTGGATGATTTTATGAGAGCTCTTAGTTTTTACTTATAGTGATCAAGGGTGTCTTACCTTTTAAGGATTTTGCTCTATCTTGTAGTAGCTTCCTCCTTTTGTTGTAGAGTTTGTTTATGGCTGGGGTCCACCAGACTGGACGCTTGCCTTTGGTACAAAGAGTCTTTGTTTTGCTTGGGATTGCCTTATCCATGCAGTCCTGCAGGTGCTGGTAGAAGGCATTTGTAAGTGATTCAGCGGCTTGAGTACTGTTTTCCGCCGGCTCGGGGGCCTTAAAGGAGACCACACTAGTCTTTAGAAGTGTGAAGTCGGCTTTTGAGAAGTTCTTTACTGTGGTCTTTTTTATTTCAGGTGGGGGTGGGATGAGGACCTCCAGTGAGATTAGTTTGTGGTCTGATCTCACCAGTGAGGGGTACACCTCCGGTGTTGAACATTGTGCTCCCATGTTCGTGATGATGAGATCAAGTATGTTATCTCCTCTTGTGGGGATGGTGACTAGTTGTTCCATGGCATTTGAGTTTATGAATTCCAGGAACTTTTGGGCTAGGGTGTTTGGGCTTGAGTAGTGTTCCCAGTCTATATTAGGGTAATTGAAGTCACCTAGTATGATGGTGTTTGGTGATACATTTATCCCCTCTAGTGTTTTCAGGAAGGCCATGTGAGGTTCCTGAGTTTGTGAGGGTGACCTGTAACATGCTACAATTTGCAGAGCAGTCTTGCCTATGGTTAATTGCACCTGGATGGTCTCAGATGCATCGTGCGTTGCCACCAATCTTGAGGTGTGGGTGTCCTTGATGAATATGGATAACCCCCTCCTTTCTTGGTATTGTCCAGATTTTGGGGCCGGAACACATGATATGAGGTAAAACCTGATAGCTGGGGTGCTCTCAGGAGCCTTGAACCAGGTTTCTGTCACAGCACAGACATCGATGTTCTCCATACTGAGAAGGGCCTCGAGTGCGTGCATTTTGAGATTTAGACTTCTGGCATTGAGCAGCATTACCCTTAGTTTTTTCTTTTTTGTGTTCTAGGGTGGTAGGTTTAGAATTTGAGCCTTGCCTAAAAAGGCACTATGGGGGTGGCAAGAGCCTTTGCCAATATCCGAATCCCAGGGGTGACAGGTGCAAGCCGTCCCTTGCGAAGCAGCGTGGCTTGTCCAGCATGTCATCCCAGGCAGACAGACACTGGATCCCCTTTGAATGACACCAGTGTTTAAGCCAATTGTTAAAGCTGATCATCTTATCTCTGTATTGTGGCATCATTCTTGGTGAAGGTAGGATACTGCTCAAGGTCAGGGTCATACCTGTCTGGGCTACATAATCAGAGAGCTCCTCAATGTCTCTTTTCATGTAGTCCAAGGAGGTACGTCTCAGGTCGTTTACACCAGCGTGGACAATGACTGAATCATATTTGTACCTGCTGTTGAGAGACCTGAGTGCTTGCGTTATGTGGCGGATTCTAGCGCCCGACAGGCAGCTTACTGTGACCTTCTCCTTACTTAGTCTGGTGAGCGGGACGTCAGTGTGTCTGACTATGGAGTCACCAATGACTAGTGTGTCTGGCATTGTGTTTGGCCTTAAGGGCTGTGACTGTTTGACACTCTGACTGTGAGGTCTATGTGTTGCAGGTGTTGTGTTCTGAGGTGGTGGTTGTTTGGGTGTCTGCTTTGGTGGCCTCTGCTGTTTTGGTAGATTTTGATCAGAGCCTCCAAGTATGTCTTTGTGTGTTTATGTGTATGATTTGAGGTTGTAATGGTAATATGTGAGACTGGGTCTATAGTGTGTGTGGTAACCTTCTCCTCCTGACTGGTCTTGCCAGTCCTATGTTGAGAGAGCTCAGCCTCCAGTTTGGCCGTATAGTTGCATCTCTCGCATGTATTTGTGTTTTGTGGGAGGAGGAGAGGGTTGTCTGTGTACATGAGGCAATTGTAACATTGCCTCAATATTCCCAGGTTCACCAGCTGAGCAGGAGAGGACACTAGCAACTGATCCCTCGACATGCTAGAAGGAATAGACAAAAAAAGTTTAAAAAAGATTCCGGGGACGTGGGTGACCGAGAAATGGGGGTTGCCTTTTGGGGTACTATCTATGACAAGAGTGCCGTATCAAGGTAATAAGTACTGTAGGAGCAAGTGCTACGTTTAACAGATAGAGAATAGTCTACTTGGAGTCAAGTAGAGATGATCTTTTAATTATAGGATACGCTGATTAGATCAGTAGTATAGTTCGAGGAAGGTAGTTTTAAGGAAAATTTGAAGAGTGGACTTTAGGTAGCCGAATAGTTTAAACCTGCTTAACCGGCTGCCCTAGTGTGCAACAGTAGCAACTCCGCTAAATCGGGCTAAATCGCTAAAGCGTGCTTTATAGCAGGGGCTGGAAAAGACAGGAAATGACCCAAATTGGCCAACAAACCACAAGTCACTGCCCTAAACCACTCCTCTGAGGACAAATGAAGGAGTTATGGAAATGACCCTAGTGGCCAATAAAACTACAGTTTCAAGTCAGTAACCACCTCTCCGGGGCAGGAAGCTGCTCAATGTTAGTCACTGCCACTGATAAACACAGAGACCCTCCTTCAGCCCAAGCAAAATGGCCTCACAGAAACTTTCAAACAGTTCAGGAACAGCAAGCCTGTAACTGAACTTTTTAACTCTCAGAAAAGTGGGAAAAAGCAAGATTTTTTTTTTGTTTTGTTTTTACAGAGATAGCAGAGGTTCACAAGTAATATCAAGTTATAACAGTGCAGTAAATGACCCCACACAAGAGTGCTAGGTCAAGGACAGAAAATATGCAAGTTTTAAGAAAAAACGATTTAAAATTAAGTGCAAACAGGAAATTCAGCAAACAGCTTTTGGTTGTGCTCTAAATACAGCTACTAATACAGAAATCAAGTTTAACAAGCCAGAAAATGCTCAAGCTAGGCAGCTATGCAGAAAAACTTAGCAAATAAACAGAGAAAAATACTTAAAATCTCAAAAGTGGCTCCGTTCTTCTCTCAGCGTTTTTTCCTCTTGGAGGGTGCTTCACCAACAGCCAACAAGCCTGAAAAGACGCTCAAACCACGAGGCAACTAGGTTTTAAGAGAGGAAGATGAAGGAGTTATGGAAATGACCCCTAGTGGCCAATAAAACTACAGTTTCAAGTCAGTAACCACCTCTCCGGGGGGCAGGGAAGCTGCTCAATGTTAGTCACTGCCACTGATAAACACAGAGACCCTCCTTCAGCCCAAGCAAAAATGGCCTCACAGAAACTTTCAAACAGTTCAGGAACAGCAAGCCTGTAACTGAACTTTTTTAACTCTCAGAAAAGTGGGAAAAAGCAAGATTTTTTTTTTTGTTTTTGTTTTTTACAGAGATAGCAGAGGTTCACAAGTAATATCAAGTTATAACAGTGCAGTAAATGACCCCACACAAGAGTGCTAGGTCAAGGACAGAAAATATGCAAGTTTTAAGAAAAAACGATTTAAAATTAAGTGCAAACAGGAAATTCAGCAAACAGCTTTTGGTTGTGCTCTAAATACAGCTACTAATACAGAAATCAAGTTTAACAAGCCAGAAAATGCTCAAGCTAGGCAGCTATGCAGAAAAACTTAGCAAATAAACAGAGAAAAATACTTAAAATCTCAAAAGTGGCTCCCTTCTTCTCTCAGCGTTTTATCCTCTTTGAGGGTGCTTCACCAACAGCCAACAAGCCTGAAAAGACGCTCAAACCACGAGGCAACTAGGTTTTAAGAGAGGAAGATGAAGGAGTTATGGAAATGACCCTAGTGCCCAATCAGACTACAGTTTCAAGTCAGTAACCACCTCTCCGGGGGCCAGGGAAGCTGCTCAATGTTACTCACTGCCACTGATAAACACAGAGACCCTCCTTCAGCCCCAGCAAAAATGGCCTCACAGAAACTTTCAAACAGTTCAGGAACAGCAAGCCTGTAACTGAACTTTAACTCTCAGAAAAGTGGGAAAAAAGCAAGATTTTTTTTTTTTTTTGTTTTGTTTTTTACAGAGATAGCAGAGGTTCACAAGTAATATCAAGTTATAACAGTGCAGTAAATGACCCCACACAAGAGTGCTAGGTCAAGGACAGAAAATATGCAAGTTTTAAGAAAAAAACGATTTAAAATTAAGTGCAAACAGGAAATTCACCAAACAGCTTTTGGTTGTGCTCTAAATACAGCTACTGCTGATGCCGAACAGTAGGGGATCCAGGTCAGATCCCTGTGGGACTCCACTCATGACTGGTCAACAGTCTGACTTGGAGTCTACTACTTTCACATTGTGTGTTCTATCTGTGAGCCAATTTGAAACCCACCTAGGGATATAGGGGTTGATGCCTAGTTTAGTGAGTTTATCAATAATTTCTGAGTGAGGAATGGTATCAAAGGCCTTGGCCAGTTCGAGGTAGGCTATATGCACTGCCTTATCTTCATCCACAGCCCTGGTGACTGACTTAAAGAAGTCAACCAGGTTGAGCAGGCATGATCTCCCTTTTACAAAGCCAAATTGCGTGGGATCTAGAGTTTGGAGATTTCCTATAGCTTTGTTAATCAGGTGCATGATGATGCGCTCCATAGCTTTACATATCAGACTCGTCAGGCTAATGGGGCGATAATTCCCAGGATCTGTAGCTGTTCCTCCTTTATGGAGAGGGATGACTATAGCAGTGTGCCATTCAGTAGGGACAAAGCCAGGGATGAGGCTTTGACTGAACAGGGCACACAGATGTGGCAGTTCGCTTTGTAGTTTATGTAGAACACAGCCAAAGATATTATCAGGTCCCATGGAAGCTGTATTCTTATCCTTGGACAATGCACTTTTACCCGTGTTGCAGTAATGCTGGGTGCCTGGCACTCTTCCTGTATTCGATTGGTTGTTTGGGGGGAGGGGTAAAGTTGGCACTGAATCTGTTGGCCAGTATGTTGGCAATATCTGTTGGCTCAGTATAGGCAGTACCATTGTGCAGTACCTCAGAACAAATCTGGGTACTGTCGTGGAGGTTCTGGATATAACTATAGAAGGCTCTGTAATTGTTTTAGTGTCTACCGCAATTCTGCCTTCATAGGTGGCTTTAGAGGATTTAATGAGAGATCTCAACTTTTTGTTGAGGCTAATAAGGGAGTTTTTCCCATCCTGGGACTTCACCTTTTTCTGCAACAGTTTCTTCCTTCTGTTGTAGAGTTTATTAATGGCAGGGGACCACCAGATTGGCTTCCTTTTTTGAAGGAGAGCGTCTTGGTTCTGTTGGGTATGGCTAGTTCCATACATTTATGTACATGTTCGTACAGTACTTTGGTGTATGATTCAACAGTCATGCAGTTATTTTCCATTGACATGGGTGTCGTGAAGTTAGCCACCACTGTTTTTAGGAACACAAAGTCAGCTTTGGAAAAGTTTTTCAAGGTGGTTACCTTTGCGGGGGGTGTGGGTGAGATGTGGATTTCTACATTGATTAGTTTATAGTCAGATCTGAGCAGGGAGGGAATGACTACTGGTGTAGAGCAACAGTCGCCCATGTTAGTTATAATCAGGTCAAGGATGTTATTTCCTCTAGTGGGGGTCAGAATGAGCTGGACCAGGGCATTGGAATTGATGAATTCCAGGAAGCGTTGGGCCAGTGTATTGGTGCTTGAGCAGTTCTCCCAGTTGATGGAAGGGTAGTTGAAGTCTCCTAGTATGACTGTTGGGTTGGACCTTGACAGATTCCAGGTTGCTTAGGAACGTGGAGTGAGAGTCTAGGGACATGGCTGGGGACCTAGAGTACACTATGACATGGATCACCATCTTACCCAATGTTAGCTGTACCTGAAGTATCTCAGATGCATTATGCTGGGCTACTAGTCTGGAGGTGTGCATATCTTTATGAATATGGAGGCACCACCGCCTTTGGAGCTACGGTCCATGCTTTGGGGCCAAATGGTGTGGAATGAGTTATGGCCTGGTAGCACAGGGGTGCTTTCTGCAGCTTTAAACCAGGTCTCCATTACAGCACAAATGTCAATGTTCTCCATTTTAAGGAGTGCTTCGAGCAAGTGCATCTTAAGATTTAGACTTCTAGCATTGAGCAACATGACCCTCAGACCGCATTTATTTATAGCTGATATGGTTGCAATTTGGTCTTTGGAACACCACCTAAAAAAGGCTCTACAGGGGTGGCAAGAGCCTTAGCCAGTACCCAGAAATCCAGGAGTGACAGATGCAGGCCATCTCTGTCAAAGCATCGAGGTTTGTCAATCATGTCGTCCCAACCAGACAGACTGGATCCCCTTAGAATGACACCAAAAATTTAGCCAATTATCAGTCATTTTTTGTTTGTACTGCGGTATCATTCTGTCTGACGGCAGGATACTGTTCAGGGCTAGGGTCATACCTGCCTGGGCCACATAACCCGAGAGCTCCACCATGTCTCTTTTCATGTAGTCCAGGGAGGTGCGTCTCAGATCATTCACACCCACATGGACAATGACAGAGTCATACTTGTACTTGTTGTGGAATGACTTGAGTGCGTATGTTATGTGTTGGATTCTGGCACCTGATAGACAGCTGACTGTTACCCTCTCCTTATTCAACCTAGTGAGTGGGACATCTGTGTGCCTCACTATTGTGTCACCTATGATTAGTGTATGGGGCAAGGTGTTTAGCCTTAGGGTCTTAGGTTGAGGGGCACACTGTGGAGATGAGCTGTGTCCTGTGGTTTGTCCTGTGTTGTGGTAGTCGAGTGTGTTTCTGTCTTGGGAGGTATCTGCTGTTTGGGTAAATTTCTGACAGCCTCCGCGAAGGTGGCTTGTCTCAGTCATTTCTGTTAAATTTTACGGGTTGGGGTGGGGTAAATGTTACCAAGGGTTGGGGATTTAGTAAATTTAACAAAACTGAATGAGACAAGATCGATTATTGAGCTTAGGGCGAACAGAAGCCCAGGCTTGAATGGTGTACTCCCTATTAAACCCATGTTAAAAGGGCGGAGACCTTACTACTGATGTGTGATTGATTCTTCATTATTTAAATATTTATGAGTTTTTCAAAGTAACACCTGATGAAGGGATTACATCCCAAAAGCGCTCATCTATTGTTTTATTGTTATTTTATTAAAGTATATTTGTTCTCAGCTTGGTGGGTCAGACGTTTATGCTTTTTACATTTTAAAAAATGCTAAGGAAAACAGTATTCTTCATACTATGCTATGCTCTGTTATGGATGCAACAAGAATAAAACAGCACTATATACTTTACATATTCCAGGTTACTACAACTCACTTACAATTTTACTTGGATCGGCTGATTCACAAGAAAAGGCTAGAACAGTAACTGTAGAGAGCACTACACAAGCGCACGCTCGCGCACACACACACACGCTCGCATGCGCACACACAAACACACACACACAGTGCTTACAAATTAGCAGATGCAGAAAAAGGAGCCATATGTCATTTTATTTGTGAGGCATAAAGTTAGGGGAGCATACCTCTAAACTGTCACTGATTTTGCTTTGTATTTGTGCCCTATCTTCATCATAACTTTTTGATTATCTGGCCATTCACTGAGTATTACACTCAGTCAATCATGCCAGATATTAGTGTCATATTTCTTACTGTTTGTAAAATGCATATTAATGAAAAACCTCTAGTTTTATTAACTATCTATGTGAATCAGACTTATATTTTAAAACTGCCATTTCTTTTGGGCTTTTTGAGCTATCAGGATTTGATTAGAGGCCCCAGCACCAGAGCAGCAAGGCATCAAAGAAGGAAAATGACGAAATGTGGCCTTCTCACCTCTTCTGTGGGGGGGGGGTGCTTGTGAAGCACATAGGGAAGTGTGATTTCCCTTGTGGACACTAAGAAAATCACTTCCACTGCTCTTTACTGACAATGCCCTTGCAGAAGTTTGAGATAACAAACAGGGACAGCCTATTTATTACATGTTCCCTTTGGATCCATAAGCAGAGTGCCCGAGGGGAATGTTAGGGCTTAAAGCAAAAAGCCCTCACACTACCCCTGATGGCTGTCTCACTGGCAACCCCTCCTATATGCCCACACCCTGCTGATGGGAAACAAAAGGACATTGGCATGTACAGGGTTGATGGTTGACAAGCAGTGGGGCAAAAATGTAAAGAACACAGCTCAAACTTAACAGTAGTCATTTTAAGAGGTATTTGCTAGGCGTGGTAACAGCATTAGTGGGGGTACTGTGTCACTGATGATAGGCAAACTTTGAAAGTTAGTCCACATATGCTGGAGAAGAAAGTGGCATTCCACTGGCAATTATGGATATTTAATGTCTGGTACAAATAGAAAAAGAGATGCAGTATGGATCAAGTGAATGGAACTGGGTTAAGAGAAACAGCTGAAAAGAATATGATGAAGGCATTTGGTAGACCAGGAAGTGAGTTGGAAAAATTATTTATTTCGTTAATTTTGATTGGCAAGATGAAAGTCAATAATCCTCGTTATAATGTTAGGTTACAATCTCATAAAGCTAACATACACCAAAATGGCATTGTGGGGATTTTTTTGTACTGAAAGCTTTGGTTAAGTCCATTGTTCCTTGGGGTAGCAGAGCATTTTGGCCCTGAAAAAGTAAATAAAGCCAAGATGTATAAAGACTTCAATGGTGAAGACAGAACTTTAAGTATCTCTGCTTTCTGTTTAAATCCCTGTTTTTTATTTAAATAGATACTCAATGAGTTATTCTGCAATTATTTTCTCCACTGCCTGAGGGACTACAGAGAAGATTCAGACTGAGCAATGGCTTAGCAAAATGTAACTGTCATTCCCCTTTTCAGCTAATGAAGAAACAACCTGATCAGAGAAACTGGTTGAACAACATTATTAAAGCTTAGAGTCAAGTGTCAGATGGTGAATTTAAATGCAACGCTGCCTCTGTTTTTGACATACAGACGAATGCATTCCTTCGGCATGATAGCTAAGGTAAGGTTAACATTAAGAAAAAAAGAATGGGGGCATAACTTGCTAACTTCCCCTAAAACTACAGATAAACATGATGCAGCAACTGAAACCAGTGAAGTGAAAATGCCCACTGAATTGTCTGAGGATGTTGGCTTTCCTTGAACATCTCTACTTCAGAAAGAAAGGCCTTGCCCATCTGAAAAAAAGTGATGACCCCACACCCAGAAAGGCTACAGCTTGAAGGGAGTGACATGGGTTTAATGAAGGGTAAGCAGCTCAACAGTGCAGAAAGATGGAGCTGACAGTGACCCACGGTGAACTACAGAACCTGACACCTGAGGAGCTGGCTGGAGAGGACAGGCACTATAGTGATATTTTAAGACCTTGGCTTTCCAATGAAGCATGGTAATAAACAATGCATGACAGTGGCAGTCACAGTGGTGATATGGGGGTAGGGTATGCACCCTACACTTATAAACACTGGAGCATGCAGTAATAGATGTTTTCAGCTTTAATGGCCTAACATCACTTAACATTGTGAGGTGGAACATGGAATGGATACAGAATAAAATAAAAAATCTCTATGGCCATAAGTATAACACTGAACTGGGATATCTTAATCTCCTCTAAGACAAAAGGAAAAGTACTAGATTAGGAACACAGAGTAAGACATCACTCTCAGCACCTAAGACTGAGAAGTGATACCACTGGCAACAGATGGTCATTGTTTATATTTCATAGTTCAAGGTATATCTGTGTTCACACCAGAGGTCTTCTTACAATACAGACCCTACATTGACAGAGTATACTAAATGATCAACCCAAGAAACCTAGTAACATCTTAAATGCATTCACGATGATGGAGTTACATATATGAATTGGAAGTTTATTCCATAAATAAGCAATGTTGTTGGGAAACGAATTTGAAACATCTGACAGTTTTACAAGAATCGAGATGGTAACAAAGATTACTATGTCGTAACAATCTTTCAAAATAGGTTATCCTAAATTCAGCAAGATTCTTAAACTCTCAATGCACAATGACTTGGTCTACTGTCTAGGGGCCAAAAAAACAAGTAAAACAGGAAGGTCCTTGATGAGCCCTTGACAGTCTCCTAGGCAGCTTAAAATAAAACATATGTAAATATATCAGAAAAATAGGTGGTGAAAATAAGCCCCCCCCCCCATTAAATCTTATGATAAAGAATTTATGATATTTTAGTACATTTTAAGTAAATAAAAGCAACATTTAAAAATGCATCCTTGATTATAAACATATGCATCACTATTTTTGCCTTATTCCTGATTTATTTTTGAGCAAGGAAGTTGAGAGTTATGATGACTGGATCTGTCCTATATTTTGCTTTGATCAACATCTTCCAAACCAAACAGAACGGGAAAAACAAATAGAGCAACATATGTGACCATCAAAATAAGTGTCCTTACTCAAGACTTGGAAATGTTGCTCCAGGAATCAGAACTGTTTTTTTTTTTTTTTTTTTGGGGGGGGGGGTTAAGTTGAAGGCTCTGCACTAAGACTTTATTTTCTAAAAGATACATTTTCCAATTAAAAGAGAAAAAAATGTCATTCCAATGGCAATCATAGAAATTTAACTGAATACAGTATGAATTCTCGAGACATTAGAATAAAACTCAGAGCTCCCTCCCGTCCAAGAAATAACACTTCTAGACTTGTTTGAGACTTGTGGCTCATTTCCAAATATTCACCTCATCCCTGTAAAAGGAGTAAGCCTGCATTGTGACTTGAGGGATTATCGAACCAATGTTGTTTTTGTCTGGTTTCAAAAGTTTCTCACTTAAGATTAGCTATACCACCTTTAAAACCTCTCAGTCCCTTGCAAATGATTTAAGTGACCAGATGCCCTGCATTTCACAGGGATGCTGATGTGTTCCCAAGTAAAACTTAATATACTGTTTTGGAAATTGATTTGGTAATGGGGAAATATGACATTCTCAAAAGGAAGTACTGTGGCTGGGTCTCCCACAAAGGTTCCGTAGCAGCTAAAGTCAATACTGGGCCCAAATGTTTCAAAAGACCTGTGGCTTGTTTCATAGGTTCATAGATTAGTACTAGGGTAACTGCCCTTGTGGACCATTTTAAGCCTAGCCAGTGTCTATAAGCTAAAGACCTTAAGTATATCAACCCGTGTGTGTGTGATTAGTACTAGATAAGTTTATAATCAAGGATGCATTTTAAATGTTGCTTTTATTTATTTAAAACGTACTAAAATAAAGCCTCATCATAAAATTTAATTGGGAGCCCTCATCTTCATCACAGGGTGTGTGTGAGAGAGATTAGCACTACGCTAAATGACCCTACAAGCAATCTTGTTAGACTTTAGATTCAATTAACCTTTTCCAAAATCTTTATATATTACTCTAATGATTAATACTAAATAAAAACAGACATTTGGGGGGATCAATGCATTGGGATAAAGCATTTAGGAGCTACCCGTCCACTACTGAACAGGGGGAGTCCTGTGGTAAAATTTTCCATTTCCCATCCATTGATCCAAGTTACATTTGAGTGTGTTCGAGGATGAACCTTGTTTTACATACATGTAGAGTCTTTTCTAGAGCAGTGGTATCCTTTGCTTGATATACATGTTCCTCCAAACTATTCTAGCAATGTTGCAGAAAAGGTTTAGGTCCTTGGATCATGTAATTCTCACATTACTTGACTTGCAGACGTGAAGTAAGTTCATCAGTAATGGGTCAGACTTAAGGGTCTGTAGTTGTCTGGGTCATTATTCACGTAGTACAAAGCCTGTATAGAGGCTAAGGCTGAACAGTACTGTTAGGTATACAGCTAAATCATGCATTATGCTAGTCAAGACGCACCCTGAGATATTATCAGGACCCACTGACAACAGGATTTTTTGCTTTTTATAGCATTTTTAAGACTTGGTCTTGTGTGACTGTTGGTAGCAAGTCAGTTTCAGATATTTTAAATCAGAGATGGGTGGAGTGGGGTAAAGCTTGAGCTGAATTTATCAGCCAGTAGGTTAGCTACATCTTCAGCTTTGGTGTAGGTAATATAGGTTCATAGGTTGGTACTAGGCTATCGACCCTAGGGCCTATACAAGCCTACCCATACCAATTCCCTGGATATTTCTTCACACACTATTTACTTCCCTGGAACCATCTAGCAAGGCGACTGACGTGATCCCCGAGGTGAATTTCCTATATCCCATCCAATTGTCAAGGTTCCTTTTGAAGAAGGCCTAGGAGGCACTCTGCATGACATGTATGGGCAGTCTATTCCACAGTATGGGGAGTCTCTGGGTCAGGAACCTATCCCTCCAGCATGTTTTGTTCATTGTGATCACAGGTCACTGATCCCTCTAAAATATTTTTATTCAATAGAACAAACGGTTAAGCACTTTCATCAAAGGAAATCTGACTTCATCAGAACCTGAAAGCGCTTAACCGTTTGTTTTACTGAATAAAAATATTTAAAGGGATCAGTGACCTGTGGCTTCGTGTCGGTGCTGTGTTTTTTGGTTACTCGTTTTGCTGTACAGCATCCACTACTGTTTTTTTGTTCATTGTGATGACAAGGTTTAGATCCCTGGAGCGTGTAGCTCCGAGGGATTGGGATTTCTTTAAGTGGAGCATGTCCAACAGCACAGGGTATGACATGGCCTTGTATGTTAAGCAAAGATCACCTCTGAGTAAACGATATGCCACAGAGTATAGCTGGAGTTTTTTAGACAGCACAGGGCATCTACTTTAGGCCTGTGATTCTTTTAGTGAGGTATTTCTGTGGCTTTTCCAGCTGTTGCAGATGTCTTGTGAGGTACATATCAAACAGGACGTTGTAGTCTATAATGGGTCTAATGAGGGATGAGTACAGTGGGACAATGACCTCCTTTTTTCTGGATGAAAAGCCCTTAATGATGAGGCATGCCACATATAAGGATTTCCTGACTGTTGTGGCGATGTGGTCATCAAAGATGAGACTACTGTCCCCAAGTCTCTCATCACACTTTTGGTGTTTAGTGTACTGCCACTTATGTGGTAATTCATGGGTACATGTTTTCTCCCAAAGGGGATAACTACACATTTCTTGGCATTAAGCTTGAGCCCATGGCTCTGGCACCAAGTATCCATTTCTGTAATGCCCTTTTGTAGAATATCCACATAATTTGGGGATTCTATAATGGCTCCCAGTTTGCAGTCATCTGCGAACTTTGTTAGCCAGAGTCCCTTAGTGTTGGCCTGTACTTCAGAGAAGTAAATGCTAAACAAGGGCGGCCCCAGGACTGAACCCTGAGGTACTCCACTTCTCACCTGTCTGGAGCTGGATTTGGAGCCGGCTACTTTTACAGTCTGGGTTCTGTCAGTAAGCCAGTTGGCAACCCATCGAGTGACGTAGGGATTTATGCCCAGTTTAGTAAGTTTATCTATGATTCCAGAGTGGGGGATGGAGCCAAAGGCCTTGGCCAGGTCCCGATAGGCTGTGTGGACATCCTTACCCTCGTCCACAACTCGGGAGACTGATTAGACTATCACTTACAATTGGGTCTATGTTATTTAATCAACCATTTCAAATGTCAAATACTGGAAGTTTGAAAAATAGAAATGTCAAAGCCATGGAAATTCTAATTCTTTCCCAGGGAAATAATTCAGTTGGCTGTTTCCACGGCTTTGACATTTTCTCTACTGTGGTGTGAAAGTTATGCATTGGGTTACGGTAAGTGTGCAAGTATGACAGACGTTGGTGTTAGGGTGCGGGTAAGGTGTGCGAGTGACGGACCTTAGGGTTAAGGTTAGTGCATAGATAGTTGTGTATGTTAAGGTGTAGTGTAGGTTTATTAGGTTTTTGGTGTGCCTTTGTTGTGGGTGTGTTTTTTTAAAATTCGCTGTTCTGAGGTTTCAGTGTCATATTTCAAACTTCCAAGTTCGAACATATGTTCGAAATTTTGGAAGTTTGATTATATGACATAGACCCTTACAATCAGCTCAGCGCACTGTTGAGTTGGGCTTCTGAGATTATGTACATAACTAAAAAGTCCTTGTGACTGCCCATTGCTCGGTTTGCTATTTTTCCTTCAAACTTGGCCTTCATATACTTAAGCACCTGAGTTGCTTGTTTAATGTAATGACAAGAACTCTATCATTCTGTGTACTACTCTTTATTTAGGTTCATAGGTTCATACTAGGCTATCTGCCCTAGGGTATTTATAAGCCTAGCCAGAATGTGTTTGGCTTTCGCCACCCATTTTAAATTTATTTTGCTATGCCCTTTTTCGAGGTTAGTATACTGTGCCTCTGTCTAACAGTGACACCCGCGGTAAACCTACGATCTCCCATCCAATCATCAAGATTCCTCTTGAAGAGAGGCAATGAGGGACTCTGCCTAACCTGGACTGGGATTTTATTCTAGAGTGAAGGGAGCCTCTGGGTTATGAATATGTCCCTCCAGCATGTCCTATTTATTTCAGTGCTGAGGTTCAAGTCTCTCGAGCGCGTAGCTCGATGGGATTTGGATTTTCTGAGGTGCACCATGTCCATTAATTAAGGGTTGGACATGGCTTTATACGTCAGGCACAGATCGCCTCTGAACAGGCGGTATGCCACTGAGTAGAGCTGGAGTTTCTTTAACCGGGCAGCATATGGCATCTGTTTGAGCCCTTTGATCCTCTTGGTGAGGTACTTTTGAGGTCTTTCCAGTTGCTGCAGGTGTCTGGTAAGGTACATCCCAAAAGGGGCATTGTACTCAATTATGGGCCTGATAAGGGATGAGTAAAGAGGCACGATGACCTCCCCTGATCTAGATGTGAATCCCGTCATGATTAGGTGGGCTATATAAAATGTTTTTATAACCACTTTGGCCACGTGGTTGTCAAATCAGAGATTGCTATCAATTTGGGTCCCCAGGTCCCTAATTACTTCTTCTGTACTTAATGGATTACCACCTATGTGGTAATTTGTGGGCACTTTGTTTTTGCCAAAGGGGATGACTATACACTTTTTGGCATTTAGCTTGAGGCCATGGCTCTGGCACCAGTTGTCTGTTTCTATGAGGCCCTTTTGGAGGATACTTGTGTCGACTGGAGAGTCGATTATGGCGCCCAGTTTGCAGTCATCTGCGAACTTGGTCAGCCACAGTCCTTCTGTGTTGGCCTGTACCTCCGAGAAATATATACCGAATAAGAGAGGTCCCAGGACTGAGCCTTGTGGGACACCACTTGTAACTGGTTTGGAGTCTGACATGGCTTCAGCAATTCTAACCATGTGGGTTCTGTCCTTGAGCCAGTTTGCAATCCATCTAGTGACATAGGGGTTTATATTTAAGCTGGTGAGCTTATCTATAATGCCAGAGTAGGGTATTGTATCAAAGGCTTTTGCTAGGTCCAAGTAGGCTGTGTAGACCACCTTCCCCTCGTCAATGGCCTTTGTGACTGTTTCAAAGAAATCAACCAGGTGAGGCAGTATCTGCCCTTAAAGCCAAACTGGGTAGGATCCAGTGTTTGTAGGTCCCCAATATCTTTATTTATGAGGTCCATGATGATCCTTTCCATAGCTTTGCAGACCAAGCTAGTCAGGCTTATGGGACAATAGTTTCCAGGATCCGGAGAGGGACCACTGTTGCTGTACGCCACTCTGGGCACATATCCTGTAGTAAGGCTGAGATTGAACAGTAGTTTAGCTCTGTAGTTTTGGGTTTAGCTCTTCTTGTTCATGTAGGACGCAGCCCGGGACACCATCTGGTCCCATTGATGCTGTGTTTTTTGCTTTGGAGAGGGCGGCTCTTACCTGAGCATCTGAGATGTCAGGGGGGCAGCACTCTGCTGGGATAGATATTTGCCCTTTTGGTGGTTTGGGGGGGGGGGGGGAGTTTGAACTGAACTTGTCAGCTAGGATGTTGGCAATGTCTGTGGGTTCGGTGTCATTTTGGACTAATTCTGAGCATATCTGGGAATTACCACCCAGGTTCCTAACATAACTAAAGAAAGCCTTGTGATTATCCTATATTTGCCAATAATCTCTTCCTTTTACTGTACAGATTGTTGATATTAAAGTTTCAAAATGGGAATAGGCTTTTTTTTTTTTCAGCATGACTATCTGAAGCTTGCCAATGTATCACTTAGGAGTAGGTAAACTTGGGTAATGTCTTTGGAAAAATTTTTAAAGGAAGAAATGGTCCCTGGATTAAATTTTATTTTGAAGGAGATGGCTGTATGGTCAGATCTAACAAGTAATGAAGATTCATCTTCCCCTTACAAAAAATGGGAGTAAGACTTTATCCCCTTCCCCACTAGGTAAGTGGTGGTATGGGTATTCTAGTCTAAATGGACATCAGCCATGAAAGTGGTACTGGGTTTAATACAGAGTGACAGTAGTTCCTGCAGATGGGTATTGTGGTTTTCGTGGGTCATACAGGGAGCTCTATACCTAGACAATATATGATGAGACCTTTCTAATGGTGGTTTAGAGATAAGTTCTAGTGCACCAACCATGATGTGGGGTCTCTTCTAAATGAAGACAGACACCTCCACATCTCTCATGCACAGTGGCTGATCTAAAAGTGTAGAAAGTATTGTAGCACTGTACAACTGGAATACCCTCCATTTTAAACCATATCTCAGTCATTCCTGTAACATTTACTCTCTCCAGGGTGAAGAGGGATTGTAGAGGAGTTTTGTTTAGGCTCCTAGTATTAGTACAATTTTCCTTGCCTTGTTCATTATATCTGGTTGGCATTGAATGTCTTTGCCAATGTTCAAAAGCCTGGAGTACAGGTGCAGGCTTGTGAAACAGTGAGGTCTGTCAATAGTGTCCTCCCAGGTTGACAAATACTGGACTCCCTTTGAATTACATCAAACATTTAAGTCAATTATTTTTGCTCATACTGCATCATCCCAGGAGAAAGTAGAATGCTAGTCAATGCTAAGCTCTTACTTTCCTGGGAGACAGTTTAATTATATCATGCATTTCTATATAGCCCAAGAAAGTGCATATGAAGTCACTGCCACCCACATGTACGCTAGCTGTTCATGGCTTTGAGTGCATGTAATATCTGACAGATTCTGGGACCAGACAAAAAATAACTTACTTCTCCAGCCTGGTAAGAAGCACATTTTTATGTCCTAAAATGGAGTCACCTACAACTAGAATGTTTGGTTTAGTGCATGTCTGCCTTAGGAATTTAGCATTCATAACTCGGGGACTACCTGTACTGTGAGGTGGTAAGCTTAACGAGACAGCCAGTGTTAGGGAGGATGCATTCTGCCCGTGTTACGTTTAAATATGAGGTTTAGAAAATAAATCTTTAGAACCTCAGCATATGAAGGATTATGCAGGACAATGGTCATGGTAAGGTGGTGTGTGGTATGGCTTACCTTCATGTGTGCATTTTGCACACTGACAGAGCAGATGTGCAAAAGGGCGTTTGCAAACAAAAAGGTTTGAATGTGCAATGAGAATGCACAGTGACATTCGCTCATTGCAAGATTCAGCATTTTAGGACAGAATGCACTACAGTAGGGATCAGAAAATTCCCCAATGTAGTGCAATCTTGGCGTTAGTATATTAAAGTAGGGGAGGTGTGGAGGGTGCAGGGGGGCTTGCCCCCCTCAGTTTTCCACTTAATTACATTTCGCATTAGACATTTGTTCAAAACTGTGGATCTGCTTTTTGAACATTGAAAACTGTCAGTTTTGATTTTTGTGGTTACGATTCACTTGTTTGAGCACTCACACAAGCGTGTTTCACCTTTGTAAAGGTGAACTGTGTGGTACATTGCTGATGATCCCGATGTTGGAGTTGTTGGTGAGATTTACCTCCAATGCTATTATATACAACTCACACACCCCATTATAGAAGATTGTCAGAAAGCATTATGATTCTTGCACTCCCTTGAGTCAACTGCCCATGTATGTGTAAATGACTTTAGACATACCCCCTAGATTATATGAAGACAGAGCATGGAGCTTTCAGAATGTATCCCACCCCAGCAATGAACAGCACTGTACATTCTAAGAATGATGCTACAATATGAACAGATGACTGACTAATTGGGTTAGTTCCTTATGCCATTCTAAGGGGATTTCTCAGTGTAAGATAGTCAGACAACACTGCATTAGCAGGGATGATCTGTACCTCACTCCTCTTATATTTCAAACATTAGCTTAAACATTGCCCTCAACCATGATGCTTTTTAGGCAATGCCAATCCTTCCAACACAGCAAATCAAAACCATGAAAATCTAAAGGTGTTACTGCTCAATGCTAGGAGTCTAAACAAGAAACTTCACTCCTTACAAGCTCTCCTCACCCTGGAGAATGCCATCTGTCAAGTCACTGAGAAATGGTTTAAAGCAGGACAGCACCACAGAAGTGCAAAACTATAAAGCCTTCCACATTTTTATACCATCACAGACTGGGACTAAGTGAAAATGTACCTATATCAGAATATACCTCAAGGGAGGTCAAACAGGAAGATGCATGTGAGCAATCATGTAAAATTCCATACCACTTCCTTGAAAGCCACAGGTCACCCTGTATTACCCAAGAAACCCCTAACACATTAAACTTTACAAGCACTCACCATACAACCCCAAACTATATTCATGGACAATCAATCCTAGACTGCAACTGTCAATATTGTATGTGGTTGCATTTCAGAATTCAAAAACACATTTCCACTATACGATTTAATATTTGCAGGCTTTCTACTCTAATACCCCATTAGTAGCCTCTGCATAATCAGCACTAGAAAAGTTAGTTTTAGTAAACTAGCATAAACACTACAGGCAGCCCTTAGTGAAGCAGTCTATTTCTGCAGGTTGTAGTAGAGGGCTGAAGCCTTCATGATAATTATGGGAAGGGTACAAGATATAACTGACACCACTGAAGTTTGTCATTTAGGAATGTTATTTCACAACTAGACTGAACAGTCTTGGCTCTGCACATCATATTGAGCTCTACATGTTAGGCAATTCTGTGGAACCCTACCCCTGAGAATTAAAATAGACCATTCTATCAATGTTAGAGCTCAAAAATCTTTTGCTGTACAGCCATTCCATTTTACTATGACTAACTGCCTAATTTAAATCCAAAAGGCCTAGTCTACTTCAGAGTGGTACATTTACATTACTGCACCAGAGGAACACCATATGATAAACTGAGAACATTCCTGTATTTGTGTGAACTGGTACACTGTGAAACATGCATTTCCAACCACAAAACACCAATTAACAAGCAAACCATCCAGTCTACCAGTGGTTTGACATCTGGAAGCAGACTCAGCCATCTTAAGTTTAGGATAGCAAGTGACCCAGACAAGCACCAACTTGCCTGTAACCTGGCACCAGAAAAACTGACATCCCTCCCCTCAGAGGTGTCAAGTCCTCTGATCAGGTAGCAACAGCAATTCAAAAAGTATATATACACACATACACACCTAATCACCCTGGGCTTCTCTACTAAAGACACTATTTATAGTAATCTGCCTTGGTCAGGCTCATAAGGGAAATAAAGATCCTTTGGCACATCGAAAAGTTTCTCAAGGAACTCATTCAAAAATCTTAAAAAAAAAAATTCCAAGCCCTCATCTCCTGCCCATTTTTCTTTTCTTGGGTCAATGTGGCAGGCAAACACTAGAAGCCTCCATCTTCCAGGAAATGGAAAAAATACATCCTTGCTGTGGGATAGGTTTCCCCTCAAAAAAGGACTTTTAAAATCCATTGGGGCTTTAACAGATGCAAGTCTTATCCATACGAACACCATTTTAGCAACTGTAAGAAAAGTAGGCTCAGACACCTGTACAGTAAACTCAACACCCTTGGGATTGGCAGCTGCTGGATATCAGTTTCTGGTTAGCATTAGACAGGCCTGACTAATACTGCACCTTATACCAGTTGCTTGGTTAGAGGGAAATTCCAATCTTACTTTTCAAAACCAAACATGCTGTTTCGGCAGGGGGGGGGGTGAGGAGTGATGTGGTCCTGTGCATTTTTCCTATTGCTTGGGTCAGAGTTTACTGTACTATACAGTGCACAGCTCAGTTGGCAGTGCCTCTGATTTTAAGCTGAAGGTTTGGTCCCTGCTTGGTGCACACTTGGGGCAGGGGGACTGGTATCATGGTCAGGACGGTTGCCCTGGTTTTAATAGCTGACAAAGCCCAGTATTTACTCAAGCACCCACTAATTGACAGCTCACCACTACACTGTAACCTGGCTGTAATCAGTCTGTAAATATTGCTGCCTTTTAGTAGCAAAGTGATCCACTCTTAACTTTTCAAAACATTAGCATCCAGATCCATTAATGTTTACAATGCTAAACACATTTTCAAAAGTAGCTCAGTGTCAAATCCACTTCTTGCAAAAAACCATACTTGCAAAACATGGGATACTCAAGCTGTACAAGTAGTATAGTTAACTGATCAATCAAGTACTAGCCAGAATTCCCTGGTTTCTCCACATTTCTGGAATTCAAATCCAGTATTCATTACACTTCTGCAACTTAGTAATTAAGTTGATGCTCATAAAAAATCAATGTGGGCTGCCTCTGGAGCCAGAGCATGTGCTTGGGTCTAAGCAGACATTGGACTAGAAGTTCTTACAGGTACATACGTAGCTTGCAAGTCCTAAGCACCTATCCTGGCAGCCAAGTTGAAAGGGGACAAGTCCTAGCTGAAGGGACTCCCAAGTGTTCAGTATCACCGTTTGCAGTTAATCTTTAGTACAGCACTGGACAGAATTTGGACTTGGAGGCAGTCCAACGAGATGGAGCCATTTGCTACTCATTTAAACACATTCATACAATGGTCCATTACAGGACTGGAACAGTTATTTGCATTACGAGTGCCACACCCAGTACCTTGCTACTTACTAGCTGTGGATGTCACTTGTATGGGATATGTTGACACACAGATTTGTTGTGGAAACAGTGTCAAAGCCACTAAAGCTGCCATGGTTAGACACACATGCAGTGAACTGCACTAGTTCACTGGCCTTTACAGGGTCAGCGAGAAGCTCACTCATTTGCTCAGAAGCTAAAGTCAGTCATAACCCCATGATGCTTAAGGCCATGAATCAAAGACCTCAAAAGCTTAGATGAATACTGCATAGTTATAGCACTGCAATACCACAAAACAGTACACATATTTGATCATTTTCATGCTTTATTACAGTAATACATACATGCTTTATTACAGAAACAGGATTTTAAACACCCCAACTGAAAGTCCAACACTGAACAAACCTCCCAAGCTCAGGAGACAACTGATATTTCACAGATCAAAGTCTACTCTTTTCCTCCGAAAATTCTTTGGATGCATCTTTATCAATATTAACCAGTCTTTTACCACAGGATTCAGGACTTCTGCTCTTGAGCAAACAGTCCTCCAAAGACCAGTTCATTTCTTTGCAGCAGCTTTTGCTGCAGACTTTGTTACCTTGGCTGCTCCTCCAGTCTTTTTATCAACTGCCTTGATCACACCAACAGCAACCGTTTGCCTCATATCACGAACAGCAAAACGACCTAGAAGAAAAAAAAGTTGAACACATTAAGTTCTGGGGAACAAGAACCTAAGCAGGCTTAGTCTGCAATGAAACTTCTGCATTAACAGATAGTAAATTCTGCTCAGATTTGGAAAGGAATTTGCTTACTTACCCAGTGGTGGATAGGCAGAGAAGCTTTCAACACACATAGGCTTGCCTGGTATCATAGTCACAATAGCAGCATCCCCAGACTTTAGAAATTTAGGATTATCTTCCAATTTCTTGCCAGAACGTCTGTCAATCTTTTCTTTCAGCTCCGCAAACTTACAGGCAATATGAGCAGTATGGCAATCCAGCACAGGTGAGTATCCAGGACCAATTTGGCCAGGATGGTTCAAGATTATAACCTGAAGTGAAGAGCAAAATTATTGTTTGCATATAAAATGAAACATGATCGCTAACTTGGTTCAGTGGAAAAGTGTAAACTCCTATACCACCCCAAAGGGTGGTTAAACCAAAATGTACATTGGTCAGATTGTGCATAGTATACAACATTTAAAATTTTAAATTTTAAAGTACCTGTGAAGTAAAGTTGCCAGCTTCCAGTGGAGGATCATTTTTGCTGTCTCCTGCAACATTGCCACGTCTGATCTCTTTCACAGATACATTCTTAACATTGAAGCCAACATTGTCACCTGGCAGTGCTTCCTGTAAGGCTTCATGGTGCATTTCTACTGACTTTACTTCTGTAGAAAGGTTAACCGGTGCAAAAGTCACAACCATGCCAGGCTTCAGCACTCCTGTTTCCACTCGACCCACTGGGACTGTACCAATACCTGCAAAACAAAAATCACAAGCATTCAGAAGTGTCAATTGACCCAATTACATATTGAACATTAAGCAAGGTTTATGAAGTTGCAGCTTACCTCCAATTTTGTAAACATCTTGAAGGGGCAGTCTAAGTGGCTTGTCTGTGGGACGAGTAGGGGGCAAAATTGAATCTAGAGCTTCAAGCAAAGTTGTACCATTAGCACCACCCTCCTTCCTTTCAATCTTCCAGCCTTTGAACCAAGTCATCTACAAAGGAAAAAAAAGGCTTACTAAGAGTTCAGACTAAAATAGACTAGAAAAGGAGATTTTGCAACACCAACCTTTGTACTGGGTTCCAGCATGTTATCCCCATGCCAACCAGAAATTGGCACAAAGGCCACAGTGACAGGGTTATAACCAATCTTCTTTATGTAAGCACCAACTTCCTTTGTAATCTCATCAAAACGTTTCTGGCTGTAGGGTGGCTCTGTAGAATCCATTTTGTTAACGCCAACTATTAGCTGCTTTACTCCCAGGGTGTATGCAAGCAGTGCATGTTCACGAGTCTGTCCATTCTTTGAAATGCCAGCTTCAAACTCTCCAACACCAGCAGCAACAATTAATACTGCACAGTCAGCCTGCAAAGTGAAAAGACTGCAATCAATACATGCCACCAAGCCAATGCACTATTGCACAACATCCTGCTTAGTTACTTTAACTCATTTAAAACCGATATTCCCCACTTGTATCTAGCCAATTCTAGTGCAGTTCTCATGTACACGCCGCTATGCAAACTGAAAGTTTCAGATAAATACTATTTTCTAGCCATTATGATGGCAATGCTGGGAGCCACTGACTAACTTGAGTTTCTAGGCTTAATCCAATTAAACGCTTAGGTTCTTACCTGAGAAGTACCAGTAATCATATTTTTGATAAAGTCTCGGTGTCCAGGGGCATCTATAATTGTAATGTAATACTTTGTAGTCTCAAACTTCCACAGAGATATGTCTATGGTAATACCACGCTCTCGTTCCGCCTTCAGTTTGTCCAGGACCCATGCATATTTAAACGACCCCTTACCCATCTAGAAAAGGAAAATAAATGTTTAAGTTTCAAATGGTAAATTTCAGCCATTACACACAATTCTGTCTCCTGCAGAGAAACTGCATTACACTGGATGCGACAGCCTTACGTTTTACCGATATCCATGAAATTGAACGATAAACAGCGCACCACATTTTAACCATCCTATGAGCTTACTTTGAAGTGAATATTCCTCACTTGCACAGGTTTTCTACGTATGGACTTTTTAAAGCTCGATTCGTGTAATGAGTACACATGGACCACTTTAATTTAAGGTACATACCTCGGCCGCTTCCTTTTCAAATTTCTCGATTGTCCTTTTATCGATCCCACCACATTTGTATATCAGATGACCTGTGGTCGTAGACTTGCCAGAGTCGACGTGTCCAATGACCACGATGTTAATGTGGATCTTTTCTTTCCCCATAATGAAAATCAGGACAACTAGAAGAAAAAAAACATTTAACGTTCAAATGACCATACAACTTTAAGTTAGCTGCGCAAGACACCCGTTACTACGCAGGAAACATCCCCGCCACCACAACCCGAAAGATCGCATAAGTGCCGCGTCTTAAGACAGCAAACACTAAGGTGGGTGACAAATGTGACCAAAGACCCGCCCTGTTTGACACTAGGGCATTACTTCCATCTATACAGAAATCCGCAGAAAGTTTACTCATTTTGTGTTATGCGCTCCAGAAAAATCCATGTTCTACCGTGGTTAGAAGATACAGAGCACCTATTTAGCCCCCCCCCCCCAACATTGCCTTCTTGCTTTATGTACATCACTGCAAAAGTGTTAGTCGTTCAGTTAATGCGTTTAGACAAATTATACAAGGGGCTAGTTTCTCAATTAAGCAGCGATGATCTCCAATTGAGCTTGGAACAGCGTTTAGACAAATTATACAAGGGGCTAGTTTCTCAATTAAGCAGCGATGATCTCCAATTGAGCTTGGAACAGCTAATATACACCTTTATCTTGGAACAATTCCTTAACAGTACTTCGCACAAGAAGTGGGGAGCGATACTACCCACTCGCTGACGAGTCCCGATACAACTAGATTCGAAGGCAGTTTAAAGTACCTAGTGAGGTATCACCAGATGGCCAGAATGTCAACGTGCGTCATTTACCCCACTCATTAGAACAGCCTCACTGGAGTACACCGTAACTCAAGTCCTGCCCCCTGCCCCCCCCCCTTACAAAAAGTTGTGTACAAGATAAACCTTTAATACCAAAGTTTGCAAAAAAACCTGAACAGTTGAAAGCTGTAACAATCACCATTTCTATAATTAGACTTTGTAGGCGTACTACTGAAATTAGCGATTCTCTGACAAACAGACCAATGAGGCTGAACAGTTGAGAGCTATAACCCCCATCCCACCCCCAGCATCGGCTCACGCTTTGGGAATCATAGCGCTAGATGTATAGTATGCTTAAGAGGAATCGCCGCTGCCAACTAGTATTGCTACAATTATAGTTCCACATCGCATCTCACAAGTTAAATCTGTCCTACTTAGGCTAGTGGGCCACAAAAAGGATATGGCCAACTAGTAACCCGTTTGGTCTCAACCGCGAACAAGTAAAAGAAAAACAATTTCGCGGCGGTGGAAGCAAAAAAAAAATTACCAAACACAACAAATTAAAAAAAATTGTCAGATAAGACGTTAACAACGAAAGAAAGAAGGGAAAAAGTAGAACACTAACTAGATCACAAAACGGTCCAAACTCCAAGTCAATAACGAGCATACACAAGTCTGTGTTCAATGTACTTATACCCCTCTGTGGTCCACTACAACCAATCCCGCTACGCGTAAAACGAAAGTTCCCACCCACAAAACGTCAGTTTTTTTTAATTTTACTTTTGAAGTAAAGGATGGCTGGTTCTTAAGGAGGTGGAGATGGGATTAAGTGTTTAAGAATATATTTAAGTTAATATTGGGGTTAAGTGTTTAAGAATATATTCAATTTAATGTATTAAAAACATATGTGTTGTGTACTTTTACACTGCCTATGGAATGTTCAGATTTTTACCTAAATTTTGTGTCTGTTTATCATAATTATTCTAACAAAAACAATGAAGATTGAAGTCCTAGTTCTGTAAGAGCAATATTTAAAATCTCTCGCTGATTGTGCAACCCCCACAGTATTTTGGTCTTGTCCTCAATACTTGCACTAAGAGGTTGATGGATGTGATGTCTTTGTTGTATGTATGGAAAATAAAATTCATTAAAACTTTGTAGGTAGTGTTGAGTTCAGTGGTCTACTACATTTATTGTTTTACACTGAATCGATTATTAAAACACTGAAATCATGAGCCACAAATCATTATGGAAAATGATAAAATTTAAATCACTTGGGATTACTCATTACCAACAGCGCGCCAGATGTACATGAAAAGAAGACAAAGGTAGCATGGATCATTGAATTAGCTACACCCACTGACTACAGTGTCTTACGTAGAGAGAGTCACAGTCATAAAATACCAGGATCCGCAGGCAGAAGCAAGGGCGATGTGGAAGAAAGATAACCATTAAGTTCCAACAGTAGTAGAAACGGGTCTTATAAAAAATAACTTACAAATGTTGTCAATACATGTAACTCCTTATGAATTGCAGAAGGAGTCATTACTGGGCACATTGCTGGTCTTGCGAAGAGTACTTCTGGCTAATATCAAAGATTGAAACAATACTAATTTCATGAACTTTAATCATACTTTGACTTAGGGATGGGGTCCATTCCCGTCATGGTATTAGAGACCTAAAATAGAGTATATTAAAAGGTACAAAATATGGGAAGGATAAGTAAAATTGTATCGGAATGGAAACATTACAAATTGCGGTAGGGCTCTGGACTTCGCCTTCAAGTTTTAAGACAAACCATCCATACCCACAATCAATGCAGTGGCCTGAGCTTTATTTTTCCCACCGTAAACCCTTATTTTCTAGCATTGAGTTTCTCATTGAAGTGTTGCAGATACAAAGCAATTATTTTATGCAAATAGTAAAAACTTACTTTTTTATTTTGCCCTAACGTTGGCCTTGCAGGACTTTTACTTATTTAGTCCCCAACACAACTTAACAGTAGCCCCGTTTTTTTTTTTTTTACTGATATGGTGTATACTTCGGTTATCTTACAGATTAGTACCTCGCAGGATTCTGCTGTTTCCATATACTGTCAATACCTCCCGGTTGTAAATCATGGAGATATTACGCCATTCCGTAAATGCTGCCCATACCTTTTCCAAGAACATTTTTAAATATCCTCAAAAGGTGTACGGTCATCGCAGTATTTTAGTACATAGAACGTTTGTGCATCAGTTTGTATGTTCTTTCGTAGTTTTAAAGACTAATGTATTTCACCAATTTTTGAGACTCGGTTAAGCAATTAATTGTGATTCAGCTATGTGATAAAAATAATGTACTTGCAACATTCAGCAATCAATAAACTATATAAGATGGTGGAATTTTATTCATATCGTATTTGTTTGCAAGTGTTTACCGGGTAGTCCGACTTGGCAGTAGAGACCCTTTTCAGCAGAGGCTCGGGGAGAAAAGCCCCAAAACAACATAACCAAGTACTTGGAACATCTCAAAGGCCTACCTCTCAACTGTCCAGGTTTTGGGGCTGTTCCTCATAAAATGTGAGGTTTTCTGGCAAATTAGTGAGTACTGAATTAACTAAATAATGGCATATATTTGAGTTTCAGACATCATATAATTTAGAAAATATTCTATCAACTCCCCACGTTTATAAGACCAATATTTAAAATATGTCCTAATTTTTTGGCCCTTGTCCCCCCATTATTTTAGACTTTTTGTCCATATTTCTTGCGCTATGGGGTTGAGTGGTTTTCTCAAAGAACCAACACATCGCCCCCGCTACAGCGTTACGAATGCGCAGAGTTCATGAAATAAAAATCTTTACATACAGTTAGTTTTTGTCCTAATCAGTAATTCTAGACAAAATCTGATGGCCAAAATATCTTAGCGTCATGGATAGATGCTTACGTCATATCAGTGACGATGCAAATCAAGAAACATGAATTGCACACA